>NC_080670.1:88413325-88713325 GCF_030247195.1 Topomyia yanbarensis | reverse complement strand
ATGTCTGCGATCAGGTGGTACATAGGTAGTTGATACGTTTCTGTGTATGGCAAGCAGAATTTCGGTCCTACGCTTAACAGAGTGCTAGTTCCAGGTGGGAGCGAGATATTTGTTGCATTGAACAATGCTTTTTCATTTGATTAGGGGATTCCAGCATAACGGTTAGCTACTTTTTTGAGAATATTGTTGAATTTGCGTTCTGTGCGTATCGTTTTGTGATGTAGGTCGCTGTGGTAAGCTATTTCTTGGGTGAAGAAGAAGTTTTTGTAGATCTCGTTGTCTATATTACCAATAATTAACTGCTTTGTGTTGGCGATTTCTCGATGTAACTGAGTGATCCGGTGGAATGAATGTTGTATTTCGATTGACAAAACTGATTTCTTGAAATTATCAATTTTTCTAGTAAGTTTATTCAAGAATGGACTGTTGGCCTCCAGTAGTGAGTAGACACATTTAAATGTATTGACAATGTGCGTAGGGTATACACCTTCTCGACGACACTCGATGAGGAATTCCTTCCGACTTATCATATTTGCCAATTTTTTGTTCAGTGTGGCGAAGTCTTTCAGACTTTTGGTGACGTTATGGCCATAGTGTTGGTCAATGTAGCAGTAGAAATTGGGATGTGCGATATTTGCCATAATTATTTATTGGTTGTGTATACGACTGTCGGATTTTTATGTATAAGGGTTTTCGGCATGCAGTCTTTAAAATACTGTGGGCAGATTTTTACCTTCTCTCTTACGTTTCGACAATGTATTTTTGTCTTCCTCTGGGATTGCTACAACGATCGTTTTTAAGTTTTGTTTGAAATATTTTTGTTAATTTTTTGTCTACTCACAATGTTTTCTGTCTGTTTGTCTGTGATCTTTTTGTGAAAATATATAAATGTTCTATTTGTTTGTCTCTGTTGCACATCTGATTACTGTAATTAATGTTATTTATTAATTATGCTTACTTTTTTAGAATTACGCTGTTATGTCGATCCCAACAGTGGCGGCGCGAGGTGTTTTGCCGCTCGGGGCCAAAAATTAAATTTGCCGCCCCTTTTATAATGATTCGATTTTCGAGTTCGATTTTTTCCCACCTATATGAAACAAATATGATAAAAGTATTAGAAAATGTCTTCATGAAAATGAACTTTATCACATTTTATTGTCAATATTTGTTCATGGCGGTAGTGCTGCGCATAAATTTGCTCGCAAAAGGTGGCGCTATAACTCCGCTCACATGTTAGCGTCGCGCTATTGGTAGATCCTTTATAAAATATAAGATATTAGTTATAATTACCCTAAATATAAAGTTAAGGTATGAAATGTGCAAGATTCAAATTAAATCAAATTAAGTGCAAGATTAATTAATTTTAATATTATATAACGACAAAAAATCGTGAAGTTGCTAAAAAAATTCTATTGAATGCATCACAATTATTTTTTTAAAAATAATGTGTTTTAAAAACTTACATATTTAAAAACACTGATCATAGAATGGGACAAATCATTTTAAAATATAATTCTTGTGAATTACTGTCGATCAACCATGCCTTTTTTAAATTCTCTAGCTAAACGATCAGAGAAACTTGATATACCTTTAACCCCATTAAACCCATTTCTATCTATAACTATAAGTTTTGGCTAAGGCAAGACTAGCTTATAAAATTAATTGTTGAGATTATTAAATTAATTGTTGAGATTATTAAATTTCATTGGAGCACTAGCATATATAGGGGAACCCGGGGCTATTAAGGCAGTGGGGGTAATTCGGACCCCCTCGATTTCTCAGAAAATAGTAAGACTTTCTAACTATCGTACAAATTCGTGGAACCGCTATCCTGAAACATTAATTTTGAGAGCTGAAGTTGGTTCTTTGTTCTTTGTAGAAAGGAGTAACAACGTGTTTCGTTGTTTTGCCATTCTCAAAACAAACACCATTATAATGGAAAAACCGTGATTAAAGCAACCAATAAAAGTAAAAAAATAAAAGGTAAGTGTTTTGGAAAGCTTGAGGCTCCTATTTTATGGAATGATTTTTGTTTGAGTGAAAACATATATATTTTCGAGACGCTCACCACTTTTGTGCGATATGAGCGTACGGGGCTATTCCTATTTCGGTCCCCCTATTCCGTCAACCACCGTTAAGTGGCTTGCGGCTGCGCACACCATTGCACACGCCACAGCAAAGAAAATACATGGACCGCCAATCGACAGCTGCGACAGACCAGATTAAGTTTTTGTAAAGCAATTTTTTTTGTTTCTTAAGGAGTGTCTCTTGTAACTAATTCATAGGTAAACATAATTCCATTGTAAAAAAATTAAAGAAAAATGACGGTCTGAATTGCCCCGTAGGGAGGTCCGAATTACCCCTGGCTGGAAAAAGGTAGAGGTTTGCAAATCATCGCCTAGCGCTACCATTGAGTGGTGCAAATGAACCTTTTATGGCACCAAAATGTAGCTGAGGTTTCAAATTAACAATTAGGACTTTTGACCGGAAACTTTTTCACAACTATCCATCTAAAAGAGCGATTTGCTTAAGTAGGTCCGAATAGCCCCGGGTTCCTCTACGTATTATTCGTAGAACTGAAGTAATTGCAATTTGTCTGGTTAGATCCCGCTGGAGCAGTGCTGCCATTTTTCATGCTCCTTGATCCCCACAGTTTTGATGAAAATGGTTTTGGAGCCGTATATGCGCCAGGGAAAAGTCGGACAAGAATGGATTAATGTATATTATATAAATATTAACTTTTCATACTAAATTATCACAATGTTCACTTTCTTCTTGCCTTTGGAGTATTACAAATAACACGGTGCTATAGTGATTTTGTACTTTTCAAGTGACTTAGAATAGGTTGTAGATTTCATTAAATGCAATTCAAAATAATGTATGAAAAATGTTGTATTCCTTCAAAATCTTGATATATTGCAAATTTCGTATTTCCGGACCTTTGCCGCTAAAAAAAAATCTACGCTTCATTTTTTAACCGATTTTTGATTTCTGTGTTCTGAAGAAAAGACTTTTCCAACGGTATGCTAAGTTATGTTCTTTAGTTTAAAATACTCTGCGGGTTTGGGACAACCATTTGTAAACAATCAATATTTTGCGATTTTTTCATGAAAATTAGGAAAATTACTCAACATTCTTATTTTATTAAAAATTTAGAGAGATTTAGTTCTGCATTTAACGATCTGTTTATCTCCAAATTCGGTTAAAAATGGTAAAGTTAATTTTTGTTTCTCCAAATTAGATACTTGCTTGCATGAACTCTTAAGAGATTAGTTAGGCATTGCGCGCACTATGGCATTCTATAATCGTAACTTCCGTTATTTTTCCTAATTTTAATTTCAAAGTTTACACACATACTTTTAAATGTATAAGGAATCGAGCAAAAAACCTTTTTTTTGAAAATTTTATATGAAACCGTCCCCTTAAAAGTTCATGCGAGCAAGTTTCTAATTTGGAGAAAAAATGAATAGCTACAATGCCATTTTCGAAAAATTGTTATGAAAAATACCGCATAATACTTTTAACAAAAGAACATAACAAATGACCGCGTAACTAATTGTTTAGACCCGAGAAAAAGTTTTTTGCTACAAATCAATCTTTTAAGGGTATATTAATTTGATCAAACGTAGGTTTGTATTGTATTTGATCAGACCTGCAACCTTTTCTGGAACACTTTAAAAGTTACATTATTTTATTTTATTTTGCGGCACAGTGTAATTATTCATTATGGTGCATGAGTCAACAATTTTTTTAATAGTATTTGTAGTATTTTTATAATAATAAGGTCGCCAAATGGTGAACACTTCCCAGTATTCGCCAGCTTCTAGCTCGTGCCTCAGCTTTGTAAGTAATTGCTTATCATACATTGAGTCCTATGTGCTCCCAAACGTCCCTAGCTGAAAGGTCATATTTTCGAATTTACATAAACAAACTAATAATCGTCATCATTATCTTAGTGACCTAGTGATCGTATTTTAGATTTTCGATCTTGGACCGCCAGTTCCATGGACGCCCACCGCACGCGCATCTTTCTAAATTGTGCACAGCCCACAGTCGACAACCTTTTTCATGTCATAACTTTAACTAATTTCTCTTTCGTCATTCCGCACTACAAGCCCAGTTCACTGTAGTCTGCCAAGTATACAACCACGCTGATAGCCTTCCAATGTCAGCATGGTTGTATACTTGGTACCGTTGGGGGTTCAGGCGTCTGCGCCATTCTCCATTTTCTACTATGCTGCCGGGTATTGAACGCAAAATTCTTCTCCTAAACAAACCAAGCACTCGATATCCTGCTTCTTACAAACTTTCATGCCTCATGGCCGTACAAAGCAACAAGGAGTATCAGCGATTTGAATAGAGCAAATTTTGCGCGCATCCTTAGGCTGTGGGATTTTAGCTGACTACGTAAACCATATTCGCAGTAGCAACATGAATTTTTCTTTCGCGGCTAACATGTCACTGGGGTTCAAAGATATATGAATTTGTTGTAGCGTACCCCATCAATTTCCACCTCGAACCCAACACGACTGCACGTTCTCTACCAGCTACCATGTACTTTGTCTTGTCAGAGTTTATAGCCAGTCCGATTGTTGCAGATTCCCTTTTAAAAGGCAACAATGCCTCTTCCACTGCTCTACGCTCAACGCCAATGATGTCTATATTGATCGCAAAGCCAAAAAGCATGATGATGGTTCTGTGTTCTCGTGATGATGGTTCTGTTCCTTTGCATACCAGATCAGTAATAAATTTCGACTCCATATATTTTCCATAAATCCACGTGCTTTACAGAGACCGAGCGAGAGAGCAATAGCACCTTAGAATCTAGTACATTGGAACACGAGGACTACCTTGCAGGCAGCACACAGTGGGGCAGAATGCAATTTTCGAAGCTCGAACCCTCTTTTTTTTTTTTTTTTTTTACAATGGAGAAGACCTTTATGTCCTAGCCCAGTAGACGTGCTAACGGTAGGGTCCAATCTACCACACGGGGTGCACTGGGGGCGTGTCGGACTCGAATGGTGACCAGCCATTAATACCGACTAAACTCCATTGGGCTCCGCCATCATTCCTCCCAGGAACTACCTCTCGGTATTACTTCTGGGGGGATGGCTGTACTCAATGTACTCATTCACTCTCACTCGCGCGATCATACATCCTGTATGAGGCTTTACTTGGGTGCTCTCTCAATCACACTTTGATTCGCTCTCAAACACTCCCACATGAGGCTGACTTTTGTGCTCACCTTTTACGTTCCATGCGAGGCTGACTTGTGTGCTCACCTTACTCATTCCTTGCTAGGCTTACTTTTGTGCTCGCCCTACCCATCCATGTGAGGCTGACTTGGGTGCTCACCCTATCACCTGATTCACTCTCAATCGTGCCACTCTATTGTACCTTTGTCACTCCCTCTGGCATCCCATGTGGGACATTTTTCTTAGGCCCCACTTCTGACATACCATGCGAGGCTGACTTTTGTGCTCACCTTTTTCATTCCTTGCTAGGCTGACTTTTGTGCTAGCCTCTACCAACCTGTGAGGCTGACTTTTATGCTCACCCTTAACATGCAATGTGAGACTGACTTGGATGCTCACCTTTTCACTCCTCTGCCACGCCATGAGGCATCGATAGCTTAGTTCCAACATACTACGCTATGACCCTCCCGTCTTGGCATGAGGCAGTCCACTTATACGCCTATACACTCACACTTCTGTCTTGCTTCAGGGTGGCTGGGTTTACCCCTTACGCGGTTGCCATTCGCTGCGCCAACCTACCTCGGCATGAACAGACCATTCACTCTCTTATTTTGCGCTTGGCCTTTTTCGCTCCAGCTAACCAATCACTAGTTAGCCGTGCCCGCCGTCTGTTGCTCGGTTCGCCAGATTACCTGTAGCCTACTGGCAATCTGGATGGTAGCAGCCGAGACTGCGTTCCACTTCTCCACCGTTTGACACATCCGCTGAATAAGGGTATCCGGGGTTGTGTCCCAGCCACAGACGTCAAGCATTGCTCTTCTTTCGACGTCGAACCGATGACATACGAACAGTATGTGTTCGGCAGTTTCATCTACACCTGGGCAGTCCGGGCAGACTGGGACCTCCGCGTGTCCGAACCTGTGGAGGTACTGACGGAAACAGCCATGGCCTGACAGGAATTGTGTCAGGTGGAAGTGAACTTCCCCATGGGGTCTTCCCACCCAGCTCGATATGCTAGGTATCAGCCGGTGGGTCCACCTACCTTTCGAGGAGTTGTCCCACTTACGCTGCCATCTGGCGACCGAGGTCACCCTGGTGCGCTCGCGGGCTCCCCTATTTCCACGTAGCTCAAAGCACTCCTCATCTTCCCGAATGACCAGCCCGACTGGCATCATGCTCGCTATCACGCAGGATGCATCGTGTGATACCGTGCGGTAGGCAGATATCACTCTGAGGCACATCACGCGGTAGGTGCTCTCCAGTTTCTGTAGGTAACTGGTTACCCTCAGTGCTCTTGACCATGACGGGCCGCCGTACCTGAGGATAGATACGGCAACGCCTGCCAGTAACCTACGTCTACTGGCGCACACCTTTGAGCTGTTGGACATCATTCTCGATAGTGCCGCAACAGCAGTCGACGCTCTCTTGCACGTATAGTCGACATGGCTGCCGAAGGTCAGCTTGTCGTCTATAATGACTCCGAGAGACTTCAGACTTCGCTGTGAAGTGATCGCGACTTCTCCCACATGGATAACTGCATGTTGTGCCGACTTGCGGTTGTTGACGATAACTACCTCCGTCTTATGATGAGCGAGTTCCAGGCCTCTCGCGCTCATCCATTCCTCCACCGTGCTAATCGCGTGTTCTGCGGTTAGTTCTACCTCAGGAATTGACTCCCCGTAGACCTCCAAGGTTACGTCGTCGGCAAAGCCGACGATCTTGACCCCAGGAGGGAACTTCAGTCTCAGAACCCCGTCATACATGAGGTTCCATAGCACCGGGCCTAGGATCGAGCCCTGCGGGACTCCGGCGGTAATCGGAACCCTTTTCTGACCGGCATCGGTCTCGTATAGCAGTACGCGGTTTTGGAAGTAACTTTCCAGGATCCGGTACAGACCCACCGGTAGGCTAAGCCGGTGTAACGAGAGCGCGATGGCATCCCAGCTTGCGCTGTTGAATGCGTTCTTCACGTCAAGTGTCACTAACGCACAGTATCGAATACCTCGCCTTTTTCGTTGGATCGCTATCTCGGCAGTATTTATCACTGAGTTGAGAGCGTCCACTGTGGACTTACCCTTCCGAAAGCCAAACTGGTTGCTTGACAGACCGTCCGTACCTTCCGCGTACGGGGTGAGCCTGTTGAGGATGATCCTCTCAAGCAGTTTGCCAGTCGTGTCTATCAGACAGATTGGTCTGTACGCCGATGGGTCGCCTGGCGGCTTCCCGGGCTTCGGCAACAGCACCAGTTTCTGCCTTTTCCATCTATCGGGGAAACGGCACTCGTCAAGGCATTTCTGCATAGCTAGCCTGAACATGTTCGGGTTCGCTATGATCGCTGCCTTGAGAGCGTTGTTTGGAACTCCATCCGGCCCTGGAGCTTTGTTCATTGCTAGGGATTTAGCCACTGCGAGTAGTTCTTCATTCGTCACTGGAACCACCATTTCGACCGTGCCCGCACTGTCTCGTAGTGCAGGTGGCCAGGGGCTTGTGGCTCGAGACGGGAAGAGTACTTCGATAATCGTTGCCAACCGGTCCGGAGACCGTTCTGGGGGTGAGGAGCCGCCTTTGGTCTTGGCCATCACAATCCGGTAGGCGTCACCCCACGGATTCGCGTTGGCACTCTCACACAGGTTGTCGAAACACGCTCTCTTGCTGCTTTTAATAGCCTTGTTAAGGGCTAATTTCGCAGCTCGAAACACTTCACGGCGGTTCTCTCTTGCATCCTCGGTGCGAGCTCTTTGCATCCTACGTCTAGCTCTGAGACAGGCTGACCGTAGAGCTGCAATCTCGGCACTCCACCAGTATACCGGGCATCTACCGTTTCTTGGCAGTGTTTTTCTCGGCATAGTGGCGTCGCACGCGCGTGATAGAACAGCTACCAGCGCATCCCCGCTTAGACTGTCGGTGTTGGCCTCCAGTCCCAGGGCCGCGGTGAAAGCTTCGCTGTCGAAGTGATTGGACTTCCACCCGCGTACCTGACAGGGATCTCCCGCCCTCGGATGCTGCACACCATAGTTGATCTTAAAGCGGATTGCTAAATGATCGCTATGGGTGTAGCCTTCGTCTACCCTCCATTCCATGCCTGGAGCCAGACTCGGGCTGGCAAAGGTCAAATCAATCCACGCCTCCACTCCGTTTCTACGGAATGTACTAGCGGAGCCATCATTAGCTAGCACAGTATCGAGTTTCGCAAACGCTTCCATTAGCGCTTGACCCCTGCTATTTGTACAGCGGCTGCCCCACTCCACTGCCCAAGCGTTGAAGTCTCCCGCTATTACTACCGGTTTCCGGCCCACGAGGTCCGACGAGAGCCTGTCGATCATCTGGTAGAACTGTTCTATTGGCCACCTTGGTGGGGCGTAGCAGCTGCAATAGAACACACCATTGATCTTGGCAATCGCCACACCCTCGGCGGAGGGGTGTATTACCTCTTGAACCGGGAACCTTCCCGTTGTACAGATTGCCACCATTCCAGACCCGTCCGACACCCAATTGCCGTTGCCGGCAGGGATGCTGTACGGGTCTGATAAGAGGGCGACATCTGTCCTCGACTCCGAGACCGACTGCCACAGCAGCTGTTGGGCTGCTGCACAATGGTTAAGATTTAGCTGTGTGACTCTCACGGCTTCTTCTTATTTAACTCGCCGAAGGGACACGAAGATCCGCCCATAGCATGTTTATGGGCTTGCTTCTTAGCGGTGCAGATAAGGCACTTATATGCCTTAGTGCACCCCCGCTCTTTATGCCCCTCCTCGCCGCATCGACGACATAGCTTGCTCCTGTCTATGCCTTTGCATTCGTAAGCTTTATGGCCGGATTCTAGGCACCGATAGCACCTGTCCACTGAAGGCGGCTGGGGTATACTAATAGGGCATACCGACCAGCCGATCTTCAGCTTCCCTTTCTCGGTTACCTTTTTGGCATCCGCATTCAGTAGCCTGAGGTAGGCTACTTGGGTGCCAGAGGGTCCGTCCCTCAATCGCACAGAGGCCCGCTCGATTGTGACGCCGCAGTGCTCCTTGACGGCTGCGACGACGTCTTCTGCGGTCGTGAACTCGTCCAAGTGCTTGCACTGGAGAGTTGTTTCCGCACCTAGCGACCTGATTTGGGCGCCCTCACCAAGGACCTCTTGGGCCAAGGCCTTATATACTGCACTTGATTGTGCGCCTCGCTTCAGCACCAGGAGCATCTCTCCCGTGTTGGTGCGTCTTACGCTACGCACATCCTGCCCAAGGGCCGAGAGACTTTCGGCCGCCTTCATCGATTTAAGGACATCGGCGTATTTGTCCTTGTCGGTTTTTAACCACAAGGCTTCGCCTCTGTCCTTGGCCTTCCTCGCAGGCCGCGGTACCTCCGGTTTCGGTGGCGGCTTTTTCTTGGTAACCAGCGTCCAGGGGTTTGAGCCCCCCTGCCCCGGTCGTGCCGGGTTGCTGGTACCATCGCTCTCCACAGCGAGGTCACTCTCGTCCTCGCTTACCTCACCCAGGCGGCGTTTGACCTTGACGGTTGCACGCCGAGTGGTGTCGGTTTTGGCACCCTCGCCTGGCGACTTCCTAGGGCGCTTCGCATTCGATGCCGTCTTGCGATTGCCCTTTCCCTTTCCCTTCGAGGGGAACTCAGTCGCCGCTCCGATCGACGTGGCTGCTCCGTAGAAGGTAAAGGCCACTGTCTGTGAACCTCTATCGACCTTCTCTCTTTCCTCCCTATTGGAGGCCACTGTCTGGGTTTCTCTGTCGGGCCTCTCCCGACATTCCACCCTCTCAACATAGGCCTGCTGTTCCTGTCTTGCGACACGAACAGCTTTCCGGAGCTCCAGAAGGCTCAACTTCAACTCCTTGGCTATGTTCTGCTTTGCGCTAGCGAAGTCGATTATAGAATCGAGTTGCTTCGCTACTTTGCGCATCGCAGCTATTGGCCCCTCCGATGCATTGGTAGGGTTATTGCCTACCGCCGCTGGGGGGTCACTGGTGCTTTCGGATGCAGCACTCATCGCTCCACTACTCTCCCCACGGGGGGGAGACCTCGCCAAACCACCTCTTGCGAAGGGGTTTGGTACCTCCGTCTGTTTGTTTTTATTTTTGTTCAACTCCATGTATAGTCCCACGAGTAGCGCGAGAAATATATGTCCGCCACGCCAGAGCTCCGCATTAGCGTGGTAAGGGACGCTTACTGTGGGGGTTGCCCAGGTACCCCACAGGCTCCGTTAACGATCGAGCATCTTTTTCACCCCCTCGATCACTCATCCCTCGGCACGGGTCGCTTCACGCCTTGGAATTGGGGTTATGCCCTACCTTGCTTTACGTGGTGATCTCGGCCCGGATCATCACAACCATCCTCCTTTACCAGGGCTTTGGACCTGTAGCTCTGGTTCTCAATAGTTCCATGTACGTATGTTATTACAGACGTGCTACTATTGAGATCCGTCATTCGCTAGCGGAGTAGCTCGAACCCTCTAGCGCCCTGGGTATGTATCCTGGAGGATTATCCATAAAGTCAAAGTATAATACAAAAAGTTTCTAAGAGTGATAGATGTTATCATGACATTTAAAGGGTGTTTTAATCATAAATATTAAACAAAAATATCTTCCATAAAATTTGTATTAACCCACGAAGCGGCAGATGGCGGCAGCTAGAATTTTATTTGTAACGAGTATAGACCTTTAACGTTATAACTACGAAGAGAAATAAGTGGTATGTATTCCATGTACACCAGACTGGAAAAGGAATCACCCTGCACGGTATGTTATCGTGCGTCTTACCTATAGGCTGGTCGAAAGCTCAAGGAGGCAATGCCAAGGCCTGCTATGATGAACTCCACGTGTAGGCACTCACGTTGCGTGTGAGTGCACAGAGTGATACCGTGGATGTTCACAATACGGTACAACATATAGTTAAGACTCATTCGTAACCCACAGAAGTGAGACAAGGTGGGGCTTTTTTCTACAGACATATAAAATAAGGAAAAAATAAATAATTCATGTGAAATAATTCTAGCTCGCTTCAAAATGTTTGAGTAATCTAAAAATATGCAAATATTTGCTTGTTTTTGAATTCAAATATGATATTTCGGACTGAGAATAAATTTGTAAAGTAATTTCTAAAAAACTTTATTCAAGCGCTGGGTGCGTCTTGTCTTCCCAACTGCCTTATCGTTTTTAAGCTCTCGGATGTCTGTAAATCAGTGAACAAAAATGTTGGTTTGTTTACCCCTTGCTAATCGCCGGTTCCAAAAAAAATCATTTAGTCGAAAAACGTACGCTACCGCACGAAACTAACCTTCTATAGAACACTTATTAGACCGGTTGTCTTATCGACTATGCTGGACCAAAGTACCCATTACACGTAACAGGAAAGGAAATACCTATCCAATGGAATTAAAAGATTGAAAACACAAAGTATACTTTTTGAGTTAAAGATATTAAAAGACAAACAAGTTGTTTTGACGCCAAATATGATTCTCTATCACCCCTCTAGAGATTCTTAACGATGAACCAAACACCCTGTATATGATAGAGCTTCTTGGTTTAATTCCAGCGAATTAGTCTGCATACTCCCACAACTTCAAGTGCGCTCGGAAACTCATCTTAGTTGAATCTTTTGAGACTGATGAATATGTGTATAGTTTTGTTCGATCGCATCCGTCAGTCCCGATCCCCTACCTTTTTAATCGTCAACAGACACGAAAATAATGTACTTTCAAGCGTTTCACTCGCACTTGATTTTTATCGAGCTTAATAAAACTTGAACTATTATTAAAATATTAAAATTTGCTGAGCAGGAAATGCCGCCCTCTGATTTTGCCGCTCGGGCCGCTTGCCCCCTTCGACCCCCCTTAGCGCCGCCACTGGGTCACAAACCTGAATTTTTGCATTAAAATTGTGAATTTAATTCTCATTATAATAAAGATACACTATCGGTTAGAACGTCACAATGGTCTGTACGATTGATATTGGGAATTGGGGTTTTCGTGTTGGTTAATAGTTTGTGGGGATGTTCTTGTTTTATTTCTGTTTTTGTGGGTATAGCTACTCACCACGACGAAGATAATAGACCACACTTTCAAATCGTCTGTGCTACCAATTTTAGAGATGTGCCACATTTTTAATTCTCCCAATTCCATTAGCAAACGTACTGACGTAGATGGTTTAAACCAAACATACGCAGGACTACTTGCGCTGTTATGGATTAGTTGTTTTTCAGGTTTTCATTTCAATTTGAGAGGTGAAAATGTCCCCTAACGCGACAACAGAGCAAAATATTGATTTTTCAACCTACACTTGTAGTTATCAAAAAACCTGCTCTATCTCAAACTTTAGAGGATCCATTTGTTCTAGGAATTTGATCATTGATAGTCACAGAACAATACTGTATACTTAGATTTTCGAGTTTTCATGATTTTTTTTCCACGACCGATGCAAACGCTGCGTTAGTGGACAACACCAAAATGAACACAAACGGTCGCACATGAAGTGTTGTCCCCTAACGCGACTGAAGTGTTTGTTGAAGCTCAAACAAAGCGATGTATACTACCTCTAAACCTGTAAACAACTCAAAATAAAGATTTGAAATGCCAAACTATCTGTATTTCTAGTTTTACCTTCATGTGTATTTGACAAATGATATTTAGAAATCAAATTAATATTGATTGAGAACAGGACACACTGCATACCACAGTGTGGCCCGTCATAGAAGAGATTGTAGACCACAATCGCCACTTTCTAATGGTTCGAAAAAGGTGATTTCAAGTAGTTTTGGTAAGTTGAATACATTATTGACATCGGAAAATATATGAAATAAAATTAACTGTTTATTAGGGAGACTTAACAAATTTTTATCGTCGTTGACCAAATAAGTTTTTTCAAGCAATTTTGGTGCGCTGGCTTTGTTTTTTGACATTATAAAATCTTGAAAATAAAATTTACTGCCGATTAGGGTAGATCAAAAAATCGCCATTAGGATGGCTCAATATTTATTTTTTGTTGCGTTAAAAATAGACAAATGTGACTGAAGCAACACATCAAGGCTGTCAAACGATTATTATCAGTCAAGCAGTTATTATATTTATATATTGTAGGGGGAACCGAGGAGGGTTGAAACAATTTTTTGTTTTTTTTAGATAATTCGACAAAAACTGTCATTCGATGATTGCTTATTTTTAAATTTCTAAGTTCTTTTACGCTTTATCACATTACATTAGAATAACTGCTACAAATCAATAACAAAGCATCAATATATTGATTTTTGTAACAGTGTTCTCTTTGTTTCAACTCTCCGCATACCGAGGTAGGTTCAAACAGCAATCAATGTGAGTTGAAACAAGTAACCAATTATTTTAAATATTATCAAAACGTTTTCTAAATGTTGCAATTGTGTCATTTTTATTCGTTCACACTAAGATAATTCCTTAAAATAACATGCATTATTATCATTATTTTTTACAGTGTATATCTACGTATAAACTAACACTTGTTTTAAATTTTTTTGTTAGATTTTGTTTACAAATGCAGGAATTTCTACACTGATATCAGCAGTAATAATAGTCAGATACTTTTCCTAACCACTAATTAACTATAACTGTAAAATCAAGAAATTTGATATCCATTTTTCGTATACATTTAGTTTTGTATTATTGTCCAACCACTTCCCCTAGGACATTCTGCATTTATCAAAATGGTTGATATGATCAGTGATACTATTTATGTCTACTGGTGATACGGGTTTATAAAAACAGATAATTTGGTGTCCATATCGGTAGTATTTGGTATATTTTGAATTATGGTTACTTCGCTCCAAGCTTCAGAAACTGATAGGAGTAAACAATTAGAACAAATGCATATTCCGTGGTTATAAATGACCTAGAACTAATAAATTAAGAATGTTGATCACTGTTATCAATTTAGGAAAGAAGATATTATTTATTCAGGAACGTTAATGTGATTATAACATTACCATAAGACTAGAAGCTCATCATCGAGGAGAGTTGAAACAAGGTGTTTCAACTCTCCTAGGTCGAGAAGTAAGGTTTGTTCCACAATTTACAATTTATACATGGAAAAGATAGAAAAAACGCATACAATTCATAAATGTTAACTGTAAGACTACATAATAATGATATTTTCTTGCTAAAACTAGGGTTAGTCGCGGTGCGGATGTGGGCAGGTAGGTGGATAGTCCGCACCGCAACCGCAAAAAATATTAAAACCGCACCGCTTCCCGCAACCGCATTGCATTTACCGCACCGCACCGCGCGGTAATGCGGTAAAAATCATGTATTTTAAAAATTGAGCTGAAAATTATTCATTTGTTTTGTATAGCCATATATAATAAAATGTTATTCTTATTTACACGAAAATAATTTTTGACGGACTCCTAAGAATGTAACATTTACGAAAATATTCAACTTTGCAAATTTTATTAAGGGGGTAAGGGTTTTGGCGTAAAAAAACATTTTTTCTCAATTTTTTAAACTTTGCGTTAAGCGAATTGATCAAAACTTTTGTACATTATAGTGTATCATTTCCATAACATGCTATAATTTTTCCATGCAAAAATATCGACAAACGACTCGGCTTTCTGTAGAACGTCTCTGGAAAAACATGATTTGCGATGTTACCTGCTATTCAAAAACTACTTAACCGATTTCTTTCAAACTTTGTATACAGATTCTATGTAAAAGATACCTAATAAATTTTCAATTAAGGCAAAAACTGTCCAAACTATGCAAAAATTGGCATCTGGGCTAACTTTGACACTTGTCACAATATGAAGAGATGCCTTGAGGGAGACTGAGAAACACAAAAAAAATCGTACTACCCTACACTAACTTCGAAAGATTTACTTCCAAAAAGTTACAAAATACTAGGAGTATTAAAAATATTATTTGTTAATTTGGTAGAAAATATTCCCAGTTGGACGAACAATAGATGCACGCGAAAAAAATTCCTCCAAATTCGTTTGGTTTGTTGATGATAATTACATTCTTTGGATTGTTTTTAAGTCTTAGTATTAGTAGTTCTTCAAGTTCTCCAAATTAATCAAAATTCACAGTTGAGAGAATGTCATCGAAAACGATTCATAATTCCCGGATTGCCAAGAGGAATCGGGAGAAATGATGCATTTTGTAATTGGATTTGGCAGTACAATTCAATTGTTTTTCATTTATTGGATTTTGCGTTTTATGTATTTGAAAAGGTTCGTTTGTAAATTTTTCTTTGAAGTATTAAAAATAAATAGTTTTCAAAATATGTCGTAAAATAATAGTGCCAAATTATATTGGACACAGCTATAGATAGGGTATTTACCGCACCCGCACCGCAAAATCTGCGGTGCGGTGAGACACTTTTTCCCGCAGATGCGGTGCGGGAAAGAGCTTTTACCGCGCGGTTTTACCGCAATCGCACCGCAAAAAAAATAATTGATAAAGTGATAATTTTGATTATTCTAAATTGATAAACAGACTGCTATTACAAAAGAAAATCTAGCTGTGCCCGAAATATTTTGACACTATTATTTTTACGACATATTTTGGACTAGTTATTTGACACTTCTAAGTAAAAATTCACAAACTAACCATTTCAAATACATAAAATGCAAGATCCAAATAGAGACAAAATTATTCGATCATTTAAAAACAATAAATTTGTACTCTTAAATCCAATTTAAAAGTGCATCACTTCTCCCGATTTCTGTTGGTAATCGTGGAATTGTGAATCGTTTTCGATATCAATTTTTCAATTGCGAATTTTGACTAATTTAAAGGAATTAGAGATGAACTAATTATGCTGGGACTTAAACACAACCCAAAGAATATAATTATCTTCGTCAAACCAAACGAATTTACAATAATTGACAGTAAAGGATACAAATATATGAAAGCGTCCAAAATAAGGAGGGGTCCAAATATGGATGATTATTCTATCATTCGTTCATCAGCATCGTATTTCTATCTTCTTTGATTGCTGTGTAAATTCAATGTGAATTTTTCTACAGTCAATTTTAATGGACTCTTTCTGAAAAAGTATGCTACATAACTTTTTTCGCGTACTTCCATTCAAATTTACTATAATTTTCTACCAAATTAAGTCCTAATATTTTTCAGTTAAGACTATTTTGTAGCTTTTTTGAAGCTTTTTTTGCCAAATACCACATAGTTTGACTCCCGTTCACTGCAATTGAAGTTTTTGCCTTTGGCTTATTGGCAAATATTAGAGGAAAATACATTAAATGCTAGAACTTTCGAACTAGCCTTAGGAAAATTACACTTCATGCATTTTCAAAGGGATGAGAATACATCTGTTTCTTGAAGAATGCGGAAGTTAGAGTTTTGAGATATATTGTCCGTAAAACCGCCTATTTTTAAAAATCATTTCTGCTGTATGCTACAAATCATACATTTTTTGCAGTTTTTCTAATGTTCAATAATTCTGTACCGGTTGAGACCGGACACCTGGTGAGATGTAATGTATAGAGCAATTTTTTCGTCAAATATGGCGCCGTTCTTATTGATGAAATACAATATGTTTTTATTTCACTGTATTGGAATATATGCGCTACTATATAGAAGTACTGATATTTCGACTTTAAATTTTTGTTGGTGAAATTCCTTTAAGAATGAAAGGTGGTTTTACTATGTAAATGCGAAAATCATACATTTTATTTTCATATGTCAAAAGCATTGAAAATATTAAAATTTAAAGATAAAAATATGCAACTTCATTTCTTATTACATTTTTATTCCCCTTTTTCAATTAACTGAAGAGTTGCTAAAATAAAAGTTTTCCTATTACTGCAGTAGAACGGTTTTGAAAATATAATGTTTGCCTTAAAATGAACGGAATTTTATTAATAGAAAATGAAAAAGTTGATTTTTTCATGAACAATACTTTCTGAGGAGTCTCTGAGGAGTTATTACCGCAACCGCGACGAACCCTAGCTAAAACATCACTTAATATCCTATTTATACCAATTTGAAGAATATAACGAAAACTTCCTTTTGCCAGTTGTTTGTAGTGTGTTTACCGTAAATACTCAACCACTCATTTAACGTAGTTAGCGTGTATTGGAGGATTTTTGGGCACGATATAAATAAAATAAATGCATTAGTGTTGAATCTCTAACGGTACTGTTTCGCTAGTAATAGGCACTGTTTCAACTCTCCTGTAATACGGTTGAATTAAACATTTCGAAAGAAAACCCGAGCAGAGTCCGATATCAAATTGAAAACTAAACTTGATGTTGTGATGTAGTAGGTAATGATTGCTTGGGTTGTTATCGTTTTGGTCGTTTTAACGGTTAAAAGATCAAAACCGAAAACAAAAAAATTGTCCTAACAGCAAACAGAAAACTATTTATGCTATCACTGAAAGCAAATTGAAAACTCAATGAGATGTTGAAATATTTAATTGATAACAAAATAAGTAATCATTTTTTTTATTCATTTCGTTTATTTGATCGGCACAAATGCGTTAGTTTGGCGGTGCCAAATTCTTTTGTTTTTACATTTTTGATATCTTAAAACTAGGAGGTTACAATGTTGATTTTTTTTATAAAGGAGAAAAATTTTACAGCTATTTTAAGACTAGAAATAAGATTTTTCATGAAAAATTTTAAAACAAGGAATTGAGTTTGATATACAAGAGGGGGAGTAGTTTTTTACGAAATATTTTACAGTTTTCTTAAAACTAACAATATAGTTTGGTACACAAAAGGAGAAACAAATATTTATGAGAAATTTCACAGATGTTCTAAAACTAGGGATTAAATTCTATTTACAAGATGGAGGACAATAGTTTTAACAAAAAGTAATCAATTTGATGTATACCAAAGAAATAGAAACCAATCAATTCGAAAGAATATTAAAAGAAAACAAGTGAGTGTAATTCCCTAAGACTAAATTCGTCCGTGCGCTCTCATACTTGTTTGGCATTCTAATGCGACCCATTCTATATCTTTGAAATCATTTCGAACTCTGTTCTAAATTATTGATTTATCCTTAGATAGTTTATCTATTGATAGATGAAATTAAAAAAAATAGATTATGTTTCGATATTATAAGGTAGGCCTCCTCCTTAATGGCATACCTCCCCCCCCTCTCTACGCCCCTTAGGCCCTGCCACTCGTACCACTGCATGGCTGCGCTATTACTGAAATAGGTTGCTTTTATCATTTATGTCTATATCCTGTTTCGTAGGCTCTCAAAGTAACTGCAGAAGGGTTCATCGTACTGTAAAAGAAAGCGTTAGGGGACAACACTTCAGTGCACCCCTGTGAGCAGGGCCGACGAGAGGGAGGGGGGACCGGGGTGTTTCCCCCCGGGCCCGGAGTTTTGAAGGGGGCCCGGATTTTTAACAGAAAATAAAATTTTGACAAATATTTTTTCGAAAAAAAAATTGAGAATATAATTAAAAATTCAATATCTTGTGTATGAGGTAATTAGAATAGCTAAAATTCTAAACTCCTGCATATTTGATATCAACTATGTTTATACCAACATAATTTTCGTATCGAAACAAGATCAGACTCGAGCGGGCATAGCGGAATTTGTACATTGAATGTCATGTACGCAGCTCACCTGGGTTCGAATCCCAACCCCGCACACAGGAATAGAGATTTGCTATAGGAAAATTCCTAACCTAAATGAAGAAGTGAATGACCTTAAGGTTAACATGTCTATAATCGAAACAAAAATATGATCAGACTTGTAAGGGTTAAACAATTAAATGGTTTGATTAGAAGTCAAGAGGTTGTCTTCAAATTTGGCCAATTTGAAATCGATTTTTTTATTTATTGTATTTCCAATCTTCGAAAGCGCTGGATTAGTATCGAAAGTAATTATTGAAAGAAGAAAACCCTGCTTAGGGTTGCCACAGCGGTTTTGGGGGCGAATTCCGTGTCTTCGTTAAGGTAAATCCGAATTCGCCCGGAAGAATCCATTGGATTATTTTGCAATTTTGCGTTGCCCTTTTTTATCAAGAATCGCCCAGCACCCAGTCCTCATAAACATCATCATCGGGTTGCAGGCCCTAATTGTTGAGGAGCGCCCCTATTGTCGTTGACAAATATTATTGAACCATTGAACCTTCGCTTCAATGGATTAATGTTCCACACAAATATTCTCGAATGAAACTGAAGTGTGATTTCACACCCCGTGTTTGTTTACTGAAGAGCAGAGCAAAGCTCACTCCGGTTATCCTTCACAGCGAGAGTGGTTGGTGCTTTTGGATCCTTTGTGAATATCCGAGTAAGCAACAACAGTTACAACATCCAACTAAACCAATAAAACTGTTAACAAATGCAAAAACATACAACTAAACGTGAACGACACAGAAAGGTGGTGTGCTTTACCAAAACATTACACTCTGCGGTGAATGTGAAGAAAATAAGATATTTTTCCTCCTAGTGCTACGAGCTACAAAGGAAATAAAACAGTGCATATTTATTTATTTTCAAGCGTTTTATACAATAAAAAGCAATGAAATGGCTCCAAAATTCTGTCGAGTCGAGATCACTTTAATTCGAAATTCCAATTGATTTCAACGCATACCCATGTGTCTATCCCCTGCTCAGTAAAATTATGCTGGTCAAAGTACCACTAGAGGCGGTAACCCTGCCTCTATTTGAGAGCTCAATTGGTCAAATGAATCATCAAAAACTCTTGATATACCAAAAGAATTCGAAATTAATCCAAAAATTTAAATTAAAAATTTAATATATTTGGTTTGCCGTTGATTGATACAAAATTTATAAAAAATCATATTCAGATACGAGATGATACATCCTTATCAAATAAACGAAATTGTTCGATTTTCGACTACCAATTCCCCCTAGCAAAGAGGCCAGGGATGGAAAAAAATAAATACGTTTTACAATTCTTTCAAATACGGCCTTTTATCAACATTTTCATTATAACAGCAAATTGCATACACAACAAGCCCCTTTCGTGACGCGTATAGTGTTAATAGTTTTGTTTTGAATTTTATATGTCATGGAGCATGAAAAAATTTCAATCCTGTAGCTGCCAATGATTCTAAGAAGCATACGTTCAACTAAATTACTAAATTGTGTTTGATTGATTTCGAAGAGAAAATCTAACTCTGCTACCAAACTAAATCAACTTGTTAGCAAGATTAGCTAACTAATGTAGCAAGTTAAATCCGCATACAAAATCTTTTTGTTTTGGAGGAGTGAGCGTGAGATTTTGAACGTCGCTTCCTGAACGTAACGATTTTATTTTTATTTTTCAACTATTTTCTAGAAATCAGTTACAACATTCTTGTAAAATATTTTAAGGTATGCTAACACACCACACAAATAAAAGAATAATTTTATAGGATTATGAATGTTTTCGAATCCAGCATATCGTAAAATCCAACCAAAACCCTTATTTGAAATTTGATCCATGTTTCTCATTTTTTTTTATTCCTACATGGATTTTTTTATTTTGTTAAAATTTCATTGATCTGTTTTTTCAAGTTGTGGATTGTATTTGTATTTCTACAATTGTAAGATTCTGTCTTTTTTATCTATTTGCATATTTTTATTTTATCCATCTTTTTACGTTCCTTAGTTTTGATTTTTTTTCTATTGCTATTACTATTACTTACTTTAATTTATAGTTTTTTCTCTGTTATTGAATTTAATTGGCATTTTTTCGAGAAAATTCTGCTGTTTTTATTTTTTTCTTCTTATTGTTTCATATTTTAATACCCTGCTTTTTTATTTGTTTCTTTTGCCATTCCATCTAATCTTTAGAATTTGTCTATTTACTACATTTATTATTGTCGTAGCCTTTTCTATTTCCTGTTTTTTCTTATTTTTTTTTTGCGTTTCCAAAAGCAATTTTACCTATTCAGATTCATTCCAATTTGTCTTATTGTTTAATTTTTTACCTTTCTCCTATTTTCTTCCTCATTTTCTTATTTTTTAGTTTTCCGTTTATAGTAGTTTTATTTTTTCCCATAGTTCATTTAATATAATTATATTTATTTTTTATACCTTTTTCTTAAGATTTAATTCGTTATTGTTATTTCTTCATGTTTTCCATTTAACCTATTTTGAAAGTACTTTTTCTGTTGACCATTTTCCTATACGTTGACATTGATTTTGTTTTATTCTCATAAAAAAACGCTTTTAATCCACCTAACAGTGTGATGAGACATTTCTTATAACTCTTATCACTCTCTTCGGATATTATATCGTTTGAGAACATTTAGAACTTGATGCTTCGCGATGTTTTTGATAACACATACTACATGGGATAGTGGCAGGACTCAGAGAATCACTCAAATCAGCATAGGACAACATCAGTGCTAGAAATCTCAAACCAAATCAATGGAAAGGCGGCCCATAAAATAGACATACAAACGAATTATTGCTAATGCTCTGTTAATAAAATATCTAAATTCCTCAATCAATGCATTGTGGTGGGAAAACTGATTTTTCTAAAGGGGTTATGTATATTGTACTGAGCCAAAAAAAATCGATTTCTTTTTAATCGATTTGAAGTTTATACTTTACTCAAATTTCCAACGCGACTGAGAATTAAGAAATCAACGCTTTTTCTTTAAAAAACCCACCATTCCACTATGGGTCACAAGGGCGGTTTTTCGGTACAAAAATCAATAACTTCCAAACCGTTCATTTTAGAGAAATTATGTCTGAGAGAATATTTTTGGAAATTAAATTTTCTTACTTTTAAAGCAAAATGTAGCTAGGGTGGTCCTCTCAAACATTATTTTCGAAAAATTATGTTTAGAACTAAATGGTGTAGCAAGGTACTTACTTCAGCAAAGTTGTAGAAAAATGTTTTTCAAGTAACATTTTCAAATGCATCAAAGTTATAGCATTATAGCATTATCGGTTTTCATGTTATAATTATTTTTCTTCTTTATCTTAGGGTGTCATTTTAGTGTTTCTGAAAAAGTCAGTTTTTGAACTATAATTTTTTAAATAGTTAGTCTATCTTCATACTCTCTGAAGCAATTTTAGTACTTTTCATTGCGCATATTTCTGCTGAAGAATGTGAATCGATATCATTTTTCGTTATCGAATTACGATCATTTTTTTAAATAAAAATGATAGTTTTCAATGACTTCTAACTCAGAAGGTTGCAAAAATTAGCAGCTAAATTTGTACTCTTTCGAAAGTGCATCAAAAATACTGTAAAATATCTCAAAATCAACTTTTGCTTTTTTGTCATTCAGCGAAAAATGTTGACATCAACATTATGATTAAATGACATCAGCATACGGCTGTTTTTAAGGGTCTGGTCATTGCCATTTAGAACCTGCTTTACTAGATCAAAAAGTCGAGTTGTTAAATGATTTTTTGAGCTTGTCAAATATATGTACACAAATATTGAAAACGTTAGGCTCAGACAGATATTTATTTTACTATTCTACGTAACTACTTTATTATCATCGTCATCCTCATAATTATTATAATCACAATCATCAACATCATCAGCATCGTCGTCGTTATAGTTATCTGAATCGTGTCTCTTTTCTCAAAGTGCTAACTCATTTAATATTGAACTTATTTCAGTGCGTTTACTGTATCGGGATCTTCTAACTGCAAGAACCGGATTAGACGAGTCCATTGCTCTAAAGAAAACATCTTCCATGTTCGCGACTCTTGAACAATTTCTACCGTGACTCAGTCGATCGTTCCGAGCCTCAGCTCCTTGTTCGCTCATGAAACTTGTTGGTAATGGAAGTGTTGACATAATATAAAATGTAGCGCATTTTGCCTTAAAAAGCAAATGAATTAAGGATTACCCTTCATTCTGTTCTAAGTAAGCGACGAATTTCTGTGAATGCTGGTTTGGGAGGAAGTGCAGTTTGAATCTTTTGTAGGAACTGTTAACGGCTTCTCAAAATATTTCGAATTTTTATCGAGCACTTTCGTCTCAATTCGATTACTGTCTTTCCAAAATTGATCAAACATTTTACATGTTTTAATTGTTACAGCTTTTGCATTCTGAGTGAACTTATTTTTTTCATTTTGTCCCACATCAAATTATCTCATTATTTCCTCAAACACTTTTATTTTATTTTTATTTTCACCTTTGGCCACTTTCCAGAGATCGAACAACTTTATTTTATCCATTTTAACAGCACTAATAATACAAAGCACTACACGCGTTGATCAAAGCAGTCGTCGGCTACTGCGATTCGATTCATGAATGAGATTGATACCAATTAAACTGTCACGACTCGTGGTGTTGTTGTTTATATTTGACATCGAAGGGCAAAAATGCTGACTTTGATTTTGAAATATTTTATAGTATTTTTGATGCACTTTCAAAAGAGTACAAATTTAGCTGCTAGTTTTTGCAACCTTCTGAGTTAGAGGACATTGAAAACTATCATTTTTATTTAAAAAAAAAATGATCGTAACTCGATAACGAAAAATGATATCGATTCACATTCTTCAGCAGAAATATGCGCAATGAAAAGAACTAAAATTGCTTCATAGAGAGTATGAAGATAGACTAACTATTTAAAAAGTTATAGTTAAAAAACTGACTTTTTCAGAAACACCCTAAGTTAAAGAATAAAAATAATTATAACATAAAAACCGATAGTGCTATAACTTTAATTCATTTGAAAATGTTAACTGAAAAACATTTTTCTACAACTTTGCTGAAGTAAGTACCTTGCTATACCATTTTGTTCGAAAAATAATTTTTCGAAAAGAATGTTTGAGAGGACCACCCTAGCTACATTTTACTTTAAAAGAAAGCGAATTTAATCCCCAGAAATATTCTCTCAGCATAATTTCTCTAAAATGAACGGTTTGGGAGTTATTGATTTTTGTACCGAAAAATCGCCCTTGTGACTCATAGTGCATTCAAAGAAAATCAACAGTGCATATTTCCAGACTTGGTTTTATTTCCAATTTAGAACTATTGTGTTTTTTACATCCTAGATTGCATGATTCAGTGATCGAAACCCAAAACTTCATGAAGTATTTGAAATTATTAAATTAAAATTTGTGTTTGCTATTGAAATTGACAAAATGATTGTATATATAGTATATAGTCCCTTTGGCGATTGTTTACTTTTTCGGTCCCACCTATCAGCATTGAAGTATCGCCCTTACGTTTTTTTTACCATACCAATTTTACAATTGGTGGGGGTTTGGTGAAAATCGATCTTAATGTCTAAACGGCATAATTCCGAAACCGTAATTTTTGAAGTTTTAAAATTATGCAGAATTAATTTTTCAGAAAATAGTAACAGAGCAAATAAGTACCAAAGTCCAGAAAATCAATTTTTGTCAAACGTTATTTTTTCGAGTTTACATCAAATCTCAATGTTTCATGCATTATAATGTCATTTGGCATCAAAAATACAAATTTGATTTTGAAAATTTTTCATTTCAGTTTATATGGGAATTTGTTGTGTGATTGCACTCTTCAACTCGTAACTTCGGAACCGGAAGTCCAATCAATAAAAAATTCAATAGCAGCCGACGGGAAGATTGTACCTTTCATTTGAGACTAACTTTGTGCAAATCGATCCAGCCATCTCTGATTAACAGAGGTCACATTTTTTCCACATACACACATACACACACATACACACACAAACATACAGACATACATACACACAGACATTTTCCGATCTCGACGAACTGAGTCGATTAGCATATGACACTCGGTCCTCCGGTGAATGAGAAAGGCAAAAACATTTTAAGCAATTGTTGAAATTTATGCATTTTTGTTGAGCAGTTCTATGTTTCATAGAATTAAATCAATTTTAACTTCGCTTCCTATTAAATAAAGACCCTTATTACAGTACATCTCTACAAAAACGAGATCAATTTGAAAATAAATCTGAGGATTATGATTGATTACAGAACTCTGGAATTTTCTATTGGAATGTTTTCAGACAGGAATTTGATATTGATGCTATTAGACAACTGTGAAATCAAGACCAAGAGATCAGTTACATATCAGGACCCCATTCCGACAATTTATCAAAAGTCCTCATGATGTTTACAACAACAGGTTATCAATCTACGGATCAGATAATTGTTATTGTAATATTGAATTAAATCAGTCTGCATCAATAAATTTTCAACTTCAATCCAATTTTTTTTTTGGTGTTGTGGGGGGGGGGGGGGGTTGTATGGTGTTAAACCCCAAAACCTTCTCTTGGCTACGCCGTTGCTTGGAGTTATTTATTTCGCTTCTCATTTTCCGATATGTTTCAGATCGATCCGATGGTCATTAGTTAGCAAAATTGCAGTCAGAAAGTTCGCACAAATGAACATTTTTGTACTGATAAGTTATCAAGTTCCTTCCAGATAACTTGGAAGTGTTCGGTGATTATTTCTAGCGGTTGTAGATAGTAAAATGAAATACAAAATTCGTTTTATCGAAATAATGTTTGGCTTATTTCAATGGATTATTACTATATTGAACAATAAATAAGCGACAAAGAGTAATCAACAAACAACAAGCCATAACTTTTAAAGTATTCAAAATAGATATTTGAAGTCTTCAGTAACGTTATTCGCAAAAGTAAGAGCTACAAATTTGCAGAAGGCATCATTTCGATATAATCACTTCCAAAAAAATTTGTGAAAATATCTCACTCATAGGGGGATTAATCAGCAAAAGCACAATACCAAAAGAAAGGGCATATTGCCTCCATTAAATTCTCCGAAGATACTATTGACCTAAAATAAGCCGTTTTGGCGTTAATAATAGATTACATGTTTTTGGTCATATTTCTGGCTATGGGAAATGATAAAAATCTTTCTTCCGCATTTAATGTTAAATATCTCTTTTGATAATAGTACGATTTCAACAATCTATAGCTTGTTCGAAAGGTATTCGTTAAAGCTGTCTAAAACCATATAAATTGTTAATCTACATTGTCAATTTCGGCAGATAATTTAAAAAAACTGCAAAAAACGCCATTTTTGCGCATTCAAACATTCATATCTTGGAAACTAAACATCAGAATCAAAAACAAATTAATAGCGTTCATACTGTTTTTTAGTTCTTTCATTTAAAATTGGTTTGGATAAGATCGGTTCAGCCATTGCTGAGAAACACGAATGAGAATTTGTCCGTTACATACACACACACACAGACACACACACACACACACAGACATTGTCCCAAATCGTCGAGCTGAGTCGATTGGTATATAAGACTCGGCCCTCCGGGCCTCGGAAAAAATCTTGAAAGTTTGAGCGAATTCTATACATTTCTTTTATAAGAAATGTAAGAACGTTTAATTTATCTTTTCTTGATACTATGCGAACTTTTTCTTAATGTTACATTCAGTTCTTTTATTATTTATTTATTTTAAATATCATTTCTAGGGCTAGAAAAAGTCTTTAAATAATGTCCATTTTATTCATTTTTTTCGTGTTGTCTTCATTTTTGTGTTTCTATAGTATACCATGTTGGCTTTTTTCTACTATTTTTTGTTTTCCATTTTGTTTGTTTGCTCCGTTTTTGTTCAATACTTCCAATTTTCTTTACTTTTTCGTCTTTTCATCATTTCAATTTTCCAGTTTTTCAAAATTTTCTAGTTGGTCAATTTTTTTTATATCTCTATGGTCTTTTATATATACTCCTCTAGTTTTATGCATTCTTAATGTTTTATTTATTATCTATTGCTTTAAATATGTCTTGTTTTTAATGTTAAATAAATTTTATTATTCTTGATTTATCGAGGTTTTAAGTTTTATGCATTTTTATATTAATGTTTGCATTCTTTTTAGTAGTTTTTTTTCATTTTCATTGATTTAAAAAAAACTTGCTTTTCTATCGATTTATCATTATTTTCACCATTTGTTCAATAATGTTCGACTTTTTGCCTTTCTCATAAACAAAGGATATGCAATCACTCTGAAAACCGACTTTTTAACCGAGGCCCGGAGGGCCGAGTCTCATATACCATTCGACTCAGTTCGTCGAAATCGACAAATATCTGTATGTGTGTGTATGTGTGTGTTTTCAAAACTCACTCACTTTTCTCAGAGATGGCTGAACCGAATCGCTCAAACTTGATTTAAAATGAAAGGTATAACAGTCCCATAAGCTGCTATTGAATTTTTTGTCGATCGGACTTCCGGTTCCGGAGTTACGGGTTGAAGGGTGTGGTCACCCAGCAAATTCCCATATAAAATGGTAACACCATGATGTCCAAATGGTGTAATACATATCAAAAAGGGTGCAAAATAACTCGGATTTGCGGGTCTAGATCACTAATGATCATTCTAAGCAGCTTTGACCACATTGGCCACTTATGACGGTTCTTGATGCCCCCAGGTACTTTCCAAGTTCGTAAGTTAATCTCACGCCTTTTTCTCAGGGAATTCTTGACCGATTTTCATAAACTTGGTTTTAAATGAAAGATACAATACTCCTATGGACTATTATTGAATTTCATTCGTATCTGGCATGTAGTTCCGAAGTTACAGGTTGTTTTTTGCGACCACATAGGAATTTCCCATATAAACCGGTACAATCTTAATACTTCAAAGATTAAAAATCTATTTCTATTTACAAGTCAAGATCACTGATGGCAAATCAAAGATTCTTTAAATATAATGTGCACTATCGACAGTTCCGAATTTTTCGGGTTCTGGACGTATTCCAGAATTAGTCACATCGATTACTCGGTGATGACTGAACCGATTTTTATAAACCAAATCTCAAATGGTGGGTATAATATGCGGTTGGGTGTTGAATACTCCATCAGCCCCCTCTCAACTTCCCCTAACACCATCTCTTTCTACATCAACCCCCCTCCCTCCCCTTTCATCTATATTCTCTTCAACGGCCATATACATTTTTGAAGAATCTCGTCCTATAGCCATATATTACAAGTGAATTTGGAGTCGCTCAGCTCAAATTTGATATCGAAAAGATCAGATCAATTCATCTTATAGTGATAAATTGATTTTGTCACACATTTTATGATATATGTTTTGCCAATAGTTGGTAATGAATACGAATGAGAACATAAATAAACTATCCGATTTCATTAACGTCAATTCGGTTCTTGCGGTTTAGATTTCACCGTACTTTAGAGAACTGTAACTTTTTTTACTACAAATTTTATATTAGATGAGAGAACCTATCGACCTTCTTACTATGACTTTCAGCTGTCAACTCGGTATCGTTTGTTGGTTTTAATCGACGATTTTATTAATTTTTTGTTTAGGCTAGCCTCAATTCGGTTGATTTCTTAGCTGTATTTTCAATTTAGGTATAACACTTTTTTACATTTTAACGACATTTAATTAGCTAGGGTAGGGAAAGTTATGAAAATTTAGAGCCATAGTACTCCAGTGAGAGCAAGGATGTGAAGTATACAGATCGGAAAACTGGAAGTATCTTTAGAAAAAGCGCTTCTGTTATAATCTAGCCAAATATTAAAAGACGCCTTTGTACTACTTATGCACAAATTAATAAGTATTGATGGCTTGTTAGCTTAGTGTCCACTATCAGAGATAGTACTTCATCAGCCTTTAACTTCGCAAATTCTGTAGCATAAGCACTCAAGTTAACTAGCAGAATTTTCATAATAACTTGCATCAACTTTAGACAATACATATTATACAGTGAAGATCCGTTTTTAACAGCCCTTTGATGAATTTTAGGCTGTTAAAACGGGGATTTTGCCAAAATCGGGACATATATTATTCTTTCTTAAAATATTCTTCTTTAGTCCCTAGATATAGCTTTTTAACCCTTTCCGATTATTTAGTATAAATTTCGCTTAATAGGGTCAGACAGCGCAAAATTTAAAATAAAATTAAAATTTGGATTTTTTCATATTAAGGATCTCTAAGATAAGAAAAATATGCACAAGAAAAAATTTACTCGAATTCGACTTGGTTGGTCAGCTAGAGTTCATCAAACTACCAACTATAAATTTTCATATGAGGCCGACAAAATCGTGGGCTGATAAAATCGGGTCTTCACTATAATCTATCAATCATACAATGTAATGGTACACAAAAATGTTCCATAAATACCGTCTCGTCCCATTGCGACTGTGCTCTCCGCAAAATAGATCTTTGTCACACTTTCAAATTGATGTTCTTTGGGTGTTTCAAACAACTCGAATAATTAAAAATCATATTCGATTTTGTTCTATTTGTTTTCGTCCATTTCTGGACAGCCAGTTTATAAGAGGAGCAAATGAGTTATTTTAACTCTTCAATCTTTTCCTAATACACTAGTTATAACATTATTTGTTACTTGTATGGACTTGTCAGCTTCAGATTCGTCCAAATCTGAAAAAAATCAGATGCGTTCAGATTTCGAAAATATATACGTTAGTTAATTGTCAGCTAATAATTTTTGCTGAATTAATACTATCAATGTTAGAAGTATTATTCGAACAGCATCATCTTGAATATAACCAAACATACTTACCTTGTTCTTGAAAAAATATTTACACAGCTAAACTAAAATGATAAGCAGTCAACCGTTTGGCGAAGCTACAACCAGAACAAAGATTTCACGAACAGTACTACTTTCATTAGTTGATACCTCAAGTCAATCGACCTATCAAATACGTCATTACGAAACAAATCTACTCTAATACCGATAGGAAATTAGTTTGGCTTGGAAATATAAATGATTGTTGGCTTTCTTATATACATATTAGGATCGCTTCAAAAATCGACCTGCCATTTGAGTCCAAGAGGGCCAAGTGTCACATACTATTCGATTCAATTCGTCGAGACCGCAAAATGTCTGTGGGTGCATGTGTGTATCAAATAAAGCCGCTCAATTTTCTTAGAGATAGCTGAAACGATTTGCACAAACTTAGTTTCAAATGAACGGTTCTAACGCTCCTACAAGCTGCTATTGTATTTTTGTTGATCCTACTTCTGGTTCCGGAATTACGGGTTAAAGACTGCATCCACGTAGCAAATTCCTATATAAACTTGCAACATGAAGATGTACAAATGATGCAATACATATTAAAACGGATTTAACATTACTTGGATTAGCGGGCCTAGATCCCTGAAGACCAATCAAAGTAGTTTTGGCCATATTGGCCACCACTTAGGGGGGGGGGGGGGGGGTGGAGATAGTGTAGTTGGTAAATCGATTGCCTTGTACCTAGCTCACCTGCGTTCAATTCCCAACCCCGCACATTGGGTTAGAGATTTCTCTAACCCGACAAAGAGGCGAATGACCCTAAGGTTAAAACCTCTATAATCAAAACGAAACAAATATTGGCCACCTACGACGGTTCTTAATACTCTCGGGGAACTATCAAAGTTCGTATGATAATATCACACCTGCTGAGAAATAATTCTTAACTGATTTTTACAAACTTGGTTTCAAATGATAAATACAATACACCCATTGACTGCTATTGAATTTCATTGAGATCCGACTTTTGATTCTGGAGTTACTACGGTTACATAGGAGTTTAAACCGAAATAAGGTACCGGGCATATTCTAGATTTAAAGTCACATCGGATTCGGTGATGAATGAATCCATTTTCACCAACTAGGCCGCTCTCAAAATTGTGTTTACACGAAGACATCATTCAATTCATGTTAATTTATTCACTTTAATATTATATTTTTTGTTCCAAGGACGTCATCGTCTACATGTTGCTCATCAGGTTAGTGGCACTCGTGCCCTTGAAAATATGCGTAAAGTGTAATAAGAGTGTAATAGACGTTTTCACAAATATATTGAATATAACTTGCTATTGGATAAATGAGAAAGGCACAATTACACCATTGGGCGGATTAAAACAGGTTTTTAATCTTCGCAATATGTTTTTCAAGTTTCCCGTTTTCCTTTATCAATTTTTTATAGGTTTTGTTTTGGTTTTTGTCGATTAAACCTTTTTTGACTATTGACATTAATTTGTTTATTTGGTTGATTTTGTTGTTTTTAGCTATTTTGTACATTATTTTAATATTTAGTTTTCCTATTGCTTTTTTAATCTTTTGCTGTTGAACGCCGTTTAGATATTTTTAATTTTTGTAATTACTATATTTTTAATCTTGGCATTTCCTTACTTTTATAAATACTACTAGCTGACCCGGCAAACTTCGTCCTGCCGAAAACAGTATTCATCATTGAAATTATTTTGAGCATTCATGATATCAACAAAATGAAGAACAAATTGCGCAAATCAATCGTGCAGTTTTTAAGTGATGCGCGGTCTTACGTACGCCAACTTTGTTTTATATATATAGATAGAAGATGTGCTCATATATGAGAAAAGCATAATTGCACTAATAGGAGGATTATCAAAGATTTATAGATTTTATTTCTATCTAACATTGTTCTACATAAAATTTCCAACAAAATGAAGAACAAATTGCGCTAATCCATCATGCAGTTTTTAAGTGATGCGCGGTCTTACGTACGCCAACTTTGTTTTATATATATAGATAGAAGATGTGCTCATATATGAGAAAAGCATAATTGCACTAATAGGGGGATTATCAAAGATTTACAGATTTTATTTCTATCTAACATTGTTCTACATAAAATTTCCAACAAAATGAAGAACAAATTGCGTAAATCCATCATGCAGTTTTTAAGTGATGCGCGGTCTTACGTACGCCAACTTTGTTTTACATATATAGATGTGCTCATATATGAGAAAAGCATAATTGCACTAATAGGAGGATTATCAAAGATTTACAGATTTTATTTCTATCTAACATTGTTCTACATAAAATTTCCAACAAAATGAAGAACAAATTGCGCTAATCCATCATGCAGTTTTTAAGTGATGCGCGGTCTTACGTACGCCAACTTTGTTTTATATATATATATATATATATATATATATATATATATATATATATATATATATATATATATATATATATATATATATATATATATATATATATATATATATATATATATATATATATATATATATATATATATATATATATATATATATATATATATATATATATATATATATATATATATATATATATATATATGATGTGCTCATATATGAGAAAAGCATAATTGCACTAATAGGAGGATTTTCAAAGATTTACAGATTTTATTTCTATCTAACAATGTTCTACATAAAATTTCCAACAAAGTGAAGAACAAATTGCGTAAATCCATCATGCAGTTTTTAAGTGATGCGCGGTCTTACGTACGCCAACTTTGTTTTACATATATAGATGTGCTCATATATGAGAAAAGCATAATTGCACTAATAGGAGGATTATCAAAGATTTACAGATTTTATTTCTATCTAACATTGTTCTACATAAAATTTCCAACAAAATGAAGAACAAATTGCGCTAATCCATCATGCAGTTTTTAAGTGATGCGCGGTCTTACGTACGCCAACTTTGTTTTATATATATATATATATATATATATATATATATATATATATATATATATATATATATATATATATATATATATATATATATATATATATATATATATATATATATATATATATATATATATATATATATATATATATATATATATATATATATATATATATATATATATATATATATATATATATATATAAGATGTGCTCATATATGAGAAAAGCATAATTGCACTAATAGGAGGATTTTCAAAGATTTACAGATTTTATTTCTATCTAACAATGTTCTACATAAAATTTCCAACAAAATGAAGAACAAATTGCGCAAATCCATCATGCAGTTTTTAAGTGATGCGCGGTCTTACGTACGCCAACTTTGTTTTATATATATATATATATATATATATATATATATATATATATATATATATATATATATATATATATATATATATATATATATATATATATATATATATATATATATATATATATATATATATATATATATATATATATATATATATATATATATATATATATATATATATATATATATATATATATATATATATGGATTAACAAAAATGGCGCTTTTCAAAGTCACCAAAACTGTCGAAGAGGTATTAAAAACTCCCAATGTGTAAAAAACTCTACGTTTTTTTCCTTCATTGGCACTACAAACAACTAGAGCAAAAAAGTGGGACATAAACATAAAATTTCAGTGTACTATACATAATATCTGTGAACTCCAATGGATTTCAAACAATGACTTTTTTGTACTCAGACAATACTCAGTGGTGGGGGCCCGTACGTTGGACCCCCCGGGCCCGTATTTTCTCTCGGCGGCCATGCCTGTGAGAGAACGATTTCAAAGATTTTTATATACAAATAGCACATTTTTAGAAAGGTATTGATGAGTACTAATAGCTTCTGAGAAGATTTCATAGATAGCGTGCTTTTTTCGTGAAAAATTGAAAAAACCTTATTATTGCGTTAGGGGACAACGCCAAAATCGTCATTTTTTGCCCCCATTTTATCCGGCGATTCATTCACTCAATAAATCTGCGTCCAAAGAAAAAATCTTTGTACAATATGTAAACAATAAAACGGAATTCAAGATTATTCCAAATTAATTTTATTACAAACCTACCGGTGTGGTACGGAAAAAACAATTCAATTATTAAAAATGAGTCATAAATGCATTACTGGTTTTCATTGACGACCGTCATACAATTCTTTAAAAAAAAAATCTATACATCTATGATTTGGGAGCCTTAAACCAATATCAACATATTTCAACTTTTACTTACTTTTTTCGAAAACGCCACAGTTTAAAGGGGGTAAGGTTTTAAACGTTCTGTAATTATTCTATGCAAAGATATCGACAAGTGACTCGGTGACGAAGCTTTTTGTGGAAGGTCTGTGAAAAAAAACGACTCAACCGATTTATTTCAAACTTTGCATACACATTCTACGTAAAAAATACCTAACCTCTACGTTGAGTGTTCGAAATAGTTTTTCAATTTCCGCCATTGTATGAGTAAAACTCATAGAATGGCGGAGTTTTTCTTGAAAAATAGCAATTTTTATTTCAAATGGGTAAAAAACCCTTTAATTGGAGTTCGAAAGCAACGCTCGGATCGAAAAGACGTCTCTCTCATCGCTCAGTGTACGCTAATAGGATATAGTCGTTGGTACTCAGCTAAATGCTCCAGCGTTTGTCGTAGGTGTTACGCCCCCGTAGTTGTACTCCGCCATCCAGACAAATTACCGGTTCTTAACCCATTCATGCCCATGTTGTTTGTGGATAACAATCTTTTTAAACAGCTATAATATTTGATTGAGGCAGGATTTGCTCACAAAACCAAGTAAGGCTAATAAATGTGACTATTGCCTTTCAATTGAGTATTAAAAATTAAAAGGATTATCTCTAGCATTGAAGTTATTGCTGACTGGATTCCGGTGAAGCAGTGCTACCAGGGACAGTTTAGGTTGATAATGGAAAATGACGTTTTCGTATATCGTCATTATGTTGCAATATTATTGAAAACTAATAAAACTTATCAATTTAGAGTGCCTTTGGCTACGTTTTCCACGTAAGTAGACTATTGTAAATATTCTAGGAGAATTGTATTGAGCATTGGAAGGAAAAAAATGAGCAGCTTCTAGCACTACGAGGGAAGCACCAATCTTTATGAAAAAAGGCTTTTCGTATTTCTTGACCCCACCGTTTTTAAGAAAAAATAGTTTTGAAACCCTACATGCACTAGAAAAAAGTTTGTCATGAAAGGGTTAAGCTATCCTATAACACGCGGGTACATCTTACCACTGATTGGGGAGGGTCGTGGATTGTGCCATTACCAACATCGAAGTAACAACGATTACACCAAATGTCTCCAAACCAACAACCAACACTACCAATAAAGAAGCAAACATCGATGAAGAAGGATTTATAACAGCAACCCGGAAGTACAAGAAACTAACAAGAACATTCAACCGTGAGCATCAGGAATGCAGTACCGATAACGATGCACCTCATGTTTCACAACCAATGAAGAGGATCTCAATACGCAGCAGCAAGCTGCATCAACAAGACCCTATGGATAGTTAAAAGTTAATTTTAATTTTTACATATTGTAAAAATCTTAAAAGATCATTATGTCTCGAACTGAATTTGTTTGGAGGATAAACATTTTGTAATTACTTCTAGGAGGATTACTCATCAAATTATTTCATATGAAGATGTGCTGCTTTACGTTGTAATATACTTCAAAGATACTAATCAAACAAAGTTGACAGTTTCGAAATAATGTGATCGTGCCAGTAAAAAAATTGTGCGGTAATTTTACTTTTCTTCACTATTAAAGCTCATAACTCAAAATAAAAAAATACATTTTTGGCAATATTGAATTGCAATTTTTCGGTGAGCATGTTTATGTTTATAGACAATCGATCTAATCAAACTTCGTTTCCCATTCGAAGCATTATCTCTAATTCATATTTCGGAATATATCTTCTAAAAAGAGTTTATGATAATTTGACAACAATGGACTACGACTAAGAGTTCAGTTACAAGATCCAATTCCCACAATTTTCCAATGTCCTCATCATGTCTAAAACAATAGATTTTCAATGTAGTGATCAGTTAATATACTTCAAACATTATTAGTGTACGATATTTTATTAAATTAGTCAGCATTAAGAATTTTTTTCAATCCAATAAATTTTGGTTTGGGGAGGAGCTTAACCCCATATTTGGTATTTGCCGCATTTATCGTGTTACCGCGCGATTGCGATGGGATAAATGTAGCGGTATGCGGTGCAGTTTTGATATTTTTCTTACGCTTACGGTTAGGTTAATTCATTTAAGGCCCGCATAACGCACTGCGACGAAGCGTACCCGTTCAGAATGCAATAATAAGGTTATAACAGAATGTAATTTTCTTAGTAAGCTGTGTTATAAATCTGTGCTCATAAGCATTTAAAGTAAAAAAAAATAACAAGTAACAGTGCGAGATGTAATTTTGAATTGGTTCAGCTATGTGTTTCTGATCGAGTACGTACTAGTTTCAGGTTTCACTTTGTTTATAATTTCTAAATTCCATTAAACATTCAAATTACGGTTTTTGCGTCAAAATGATCAATGGGGAAATATCGATGGATGGTCTCTGTACGGTATATAAATAAAAAGCGCTTACCTTTAGTAGTTCTCTAAAGTATGGACTGCACGCAGACAGGACTACGCGGTGCGCCTTCAAGCTTCGCCCGTCGCAGGCAAGGGTTACATCGACAAAGTCTTCGTCATCTCGCAAGTTTTCAAAAGCGGACGTTATGCTGCTTTGGTAATTATTCCAACGCAGACAAAAGTGCTGTGTGTCTACCATTTTGTGGATATTGTGAGTTCAGCCACCGTTATATGGATATTTTAAGAATCCTGTTAGTTAGAAAGAATGATATAAAAATAAATTAGTCCTCATAGTTGTACAGTGTACACCCAATATTTAATCAAATATACATGACATGTAAATGTTGAAAGACGCAGCCAGTCATAGGACTAGAAGAACTTGGCTTCCCGCCGCCCGAATGCAAACAAAAAAAAACAAATTTGATGTAAAATAAAAATGGAATCTGCCCAAACTTTAAGGTCTCCAAGAGCAAGTAGTGAAGTTATTTTAAAACAATGAAACGTGACTTCACGGTTTAAAAACAAAATTTATTTGAAGATGTTTTTGTGTTAAGTACAATCCCCAAACGTATTAGGAAATTCGTTAAAAATATTCAAAGTGTCATGGAAGATATTTTTTAAACAAACGTCTCCAAACAAATTTCCAAAGTTTTCCAAAACTTGTTCATTATCATTACTAAGAATTTTTTTTTCTAAACGCTTTTTTCGTTAACATTCATGCATTCTGATACCATTTGGGGTAATTGTTCCGAATCGCGGCTTTTTCGAAAAAAGGGTTCATTTTTTGTGGAAATGGTTTTAAATGGCCTCTTTTACAACAAGCAACGAAAAAAATCGGGAGAAAGCTTTAAAGTAGTTCATACTGGAAAAATAAGGTGTTTCCACTTATCTTACTAATGGAATATATTTCTATTTTTTAAGTTTCTTTTGTGTTGTTACAAATGTCATCGTTTCGAGCTATTTTATAATATTCCAGCGAAATGAAATTTTTGATGATTTTCAACATTTATGTTGACAAAAATTAATATTCAGCAATAATACGTGTTGTTACAGATATTCTCAAATACAAAAAAATTATGTTAAATGATTATATTTAATATCGATCGAATAGTTTTATGAGGAAATAATATTTATATGAGCTATTGAAAATGAAAGTCGAACGTAAAGAGCATAGTTTGTAAAACCCACTTCAAATGTATTAGAACGCGAAAATCGCAAATAAGCATCAAGCATAGAAATCGGACTTGGACTTTCCGCTGTGAGAGATGAATAAAAAACCTGCAGTATAAAAGCCGCAAAAAATATGTCCGATTCTCACAAATTAGTTTCGGTTAGCCTACTTTTAATCTTGAACGTCACGATATACGGAAGCTCCTTGTAGAAGTAAGAGTAAATGAGCAATAAATCAATTAAAAAGCACAAGGTACACATTAGTTAAAATTATTATATTTTCCTGTACCCCCTGGATTCACCCATGCGTATGCGAAAGAAATCTTCTTCCCTCCACTTTGCCGTTCTTTGTATCAGGCAAGCAGCTCTGCCATTGGTCGACGCAGACGTACGATTTGCTATATAGGGAGCGGAAAACCAAACGTTCCCTCATTCTTGTATCGGATTTCTAAAGTGACGGATCGAGCTGGAAACAACAACATGAGCAGTAGCAGCGAGTTTACACTCGAGCAGCAATACGGGCGGCGGTAGCGGATTGGACCGAGCAGTAAGCCGGGCGATAGTAGCAGCAGATTTTTATTCGGGTAGCAAATCGGGCAGTGGTAGCGGATTGGACCGAGCAGCAAGCCGGGCGATAGTAGCAGCAGATTTTTATTCAGGCAGCAAATCGGGCGGCGGTAGCGGATTGGACCGAGCAGCAAGCCGCGCGATAGTAGCAGCAGATTTTTATTCGGGCAGCAAATCGGGCGGCGATAGCAGATTGAACCGGGTAGCAAGACGGACGACTGTAGCAGTGTATTGAACGGCATCGGCTGTTTCGAAACATCAGCGGCAAAAATGGAAAACCTCACACCAGATGACGACAATGGCGCAGTTCTTCATATTGTAAGGTGAGCAATAAAAGAAAACAACATAAGTTTGGGTCGCGATAAGTATTCCGGTGGAAATAGATGGAATATTTCAGAATTAAAAAAAATCCGGTAGAAATAGACGGAATATTCGAGATGTTTTTGAAATTTCGGTGGAAACAGACGGAATATTAAAGAATTTTTTAAAATTCCGGTGGAAATAGACGGAAAATTCGAGATATTTTTGAAATTCCGGTGGAATCAGACGAAATATTCAAGATTTTAAAAAAAAATTCCGGTGGAAATAGACGGAATATTTATTTATTTATTTATTTATTTATAATTAATATCAACAGACACAGTGTGGTCCTAATGATAATTTCTTAATTTATTTAAAAAGTCAAATTGTAATCTGCTACGTGGAATGTGAAGATCAAACTCGGATGAAACTCTGTTGAAGGTCCGCTGCAAACCAATGATGGCATCTTTTACTCCATAGTTAGTCCGGCGAAGAGGTAATCGGAGGAATAAATTATTGCGAAGGGCGCGAGGGCGAACGTTCATGTTTATCGCACTGAGAAGCTCGGGGCAGTCAATTCGATCTTGCAAAATATCCGAAATCGTCATAGCACGGAATAGATCCCGTCGCACTTGCAATGTATCGAGTCCAATAAGCAAACCCCGGCTTTCATAACTTGGCAGCTGGTGAGGGTTGCTCCAAGGCAATCGACGACCGAACAAATCTGCGCTGTACTGTCTCAATTCGATGGACACCGTTGAGATAATGAGGGTTCCACACAACTGAACAATATTCCAGAGTTGATCGAACGAGTGAACAGTAGAGAGATTTCAGGCAGTAGGTATCTGAAAAGTGCTTAGATATTCTCATTATCAACCCCAAACAGCGAGATGCCTTTGCGACAATATAGCTGATATGCTGTTTAAACGTCAGTTGTTCATCGAGAAAAACTCCGAGATCTTTGACACAATTCGCTCTGTCAATTGTGGATTCAGCTAGACAGTAATCGAATCGAATTGGAGTTTTTTCCTCGAGAACGTAATGACCGTACATTTCTTGGGGTTTAGGGTCATTCGGTCGATTTCGCACCATTCCGCAAAGGTTTCCAGTTAGCGTTGAAGGAAAGCTGCATCATCAGTATTCCGGATTCTATGGTATAACTTGACGTCGTCGGCGAAAGACAACCGTCGTCCTTCTAAACAAAAGTTAACGTCGTTGAAATACAGAAGAAAAATCAATGGACCGAGATGGCTGCCTTGCGGAATACCAGATGAAACAAAGAACTCTTCGGATACACAATCACCTATCTTGACTGCGACGACGATCACTGACATACGAGATTTGAGATGTTTTTGAAATTCCGGTGGAAATAGACGGAACATTTGAGAAGTTTTTGAAATTCCGGGGGAAATTAACGGAATATTCAAAGAATTTTTGCTTTTTTGAAATCCGGTCGAAAAAGACGGAATATTTGAGAATTTGTTTTTAAATTGCTGTTGAAATAGACGGGATCTTAATTAGTGCTTAGTTTTGAAATAAACGATCTGTTAAAGCAAATCCGGTAGAAAAAGACAAAGTGCTTTAACAAAAAACATTTTTGTTTTGAAATTTCGGTTGAAGTGGATGGAATTTTCAATAAGTGCTCGGTGTTTGGTTGAAATAGACGAACACCCGTTCAATACACGAACAATACCACTGGTGGATATAGATATTTCGGTTTGAAATACCATTGAAATGAACGGAATATTGTATAAGAAGAATACACATATTTTTTGAATTCTGGTTTAAAATTGACGACTGTCCGTAATCAATGAAATAGTCTACAGAATTTAGAATTCTGATCGATATAGGCAAGATGCTTTACAGACTTGAAAATTTGAAGATGTGAATATTTAATTCAGAGATAAAAATTAACGGAATCATTACGATGCCTAATCGCATTGGTCAACCTTAAGACTTATTTTTTCTTCGTCTCATTGCATTTTCACAGAGAATCAAAGAGGACAATCAAGAAGAAATTGAGAGCTGCTCTTGAAGAAAACAAAGCATTGCGAGCACGTATTGCCCAACTTGAAGAATCAGTTGTGCATTACCAAACTGTGGACGATTCCGACGACCAGTTTCCAACCATTCAGGATAATTTTGTGGTTTCAAAAGATGATTCAAATCTACTTACGACAATGAGTAGCTGGACATTGAGTGCAATGAATATTCCAGAGTGCACTCCATCGGAGGGAGAAACCGAAATCGATAAAAGGGCTTTCGAATATTGGAAAGAAATATTCACTTCGTCTATTAAGCTGGTTAACGCTACAGACGAATCTACCCTGTTTGGACTTTTCAAAGTTAAAGCTGGGCCAAAACATCGCGAAATCTATCAATCAACGGTGTCGGTGTCAGGAATGTTTTCGAACGCCATGGAACGTCTCGACGAATATTTTGGCTCTAGAACATACATCCTTGCCCAGAGAGGAAAACTCATGAATATGATACAGACAACTTCAGAGAGCAGCATACAGTTCGTTAGACGCGTAGGTTCCGCAGCCAAATTGTGTAATTACACAAACGACGAAGAAATGGAGGCCGTTGTGAGAGTAATCACAAAAGGGGCGTCAGATGGAAGGGTTAGAGTTCTCGCTCACAGAAATTGGGTGAAGCAGGGATCGATGAAGGACCTTATCGATCTGGTTAGAGAGAACTTAAAAAAGCGAATGAAGAGGAATTCCAGAGAAACCACAGCCATAAGGAAGCGAAAACAATTGCTGTTGTTTCACAACATTCACGCGAAGTGTCCAGAAAACCCCAGAGTAATTATCGCCCCTATTTTTCTAAAACCGGGCGTTTCGGACTTAGAGGACGTCAAGGATCGAACCGTGGAAGAGGACGTGGAAGAACGACCCAGGGATTCCAGCGTAATCAAGCACACAGATCTCTTAGCAACTGCTGGAGATGTGGTAGTGTTTATCACCAGCCCAATCTGTGCCCGGTGATTCAAAAAGTATGTCGCAACTGAGGAATTACGGGACACATCGCACGGGTCTGCTCGGAAGCGGCAGGTCAAATGTGGCAGTCCGGATCTCGTAAGCGTCGCAATGAATTTAAAGAAGATGTTGACTCGAAGAATGCGGTTATCGAGAAAGAGGGAGAGGCGAATGATGAGGTACGAGAAGGCGACGATGTTTCGTCTTAGTTTGATTTTTTTGTGAACACGTTTTTTAAACTTCCGTTGAATTTCAAGTAAATAAAAGAAATCGAAATTCACTCAAACCAAATGTTTCGTGATTTAGAAAGAATTTATCTTTTCCTATACTGAATAAATCATCATCCAAAATAATAAAAAGAAAATTTAGATGTTTGGAATAACGTGTTCATATTAAATATTGTTAAGAGTAATTTGCTAAAACAATGAATTGACCGATTACAGGTTATACCGATTTTGCGACCCTGTCCTGCGAGTGGGAAACAAAATATCAAGTCGGGCGACAATAAAATTCAAATATTAAGTCGTCCCTCAATTCAGATTGATGAAAAACCACAAGTTATCCACAGAATCGTAACTGAAATCAATGCATACATTGATACACTAGTAGCGAAGACACCAGTAAAGTTTTTTATAGATTCTGGTACTCAAGTCAACACTGTCACGAAGCAAGACTTTGAGAGGATCATAGCAAATGCAGACAGCAAAGATAACACACTCGCCTTCGAAAACTCTTCGAACAAACAACTTAAAGCCTACGCTTCTGACGGTGAAATCAAGGTGGTAGCTAACTTTTCAGCTGAGATGTTTATTTCTGAAGACAGACCAGTAACCATTAAAAAGTTTTTCGTAGTTGATGAGGAACGATCACTCTTGGGGTTTAATACGGCTGTTAGATATAGTGTTCTTGCCGTGGGATTAGACGTACCAGTTGATCATGCTCATGAGAGCTGCCCTTGGAAATGGGAATTGAACATCGCTTCCTGTTACCAAGTACAAGATGGAGCTGGAGAATTTCCGAAATTTAACGTACCTCCGGTTTCATTAAGATACGACAAGAGCATGCCACCATCACGTAATGTTTACACACACATACAAGCCGTTTTCAACGAACTCACAAAAATTAATCTGAACGATCTCTTATCCACCGGCATAATTGAAAAAGTAACAACCAATATGGATCGTTCATTTTGCTCATCGTTACTGGTTGTTCCTAAAGGAAGAAACGATATTCGCTTTGTAGTAGATCTTCGAGGACCAAATCGGTGTATTCATAGAACACCCTTCAAGATGCCGACATTCGAGTCTATTCTGCTTGAGCTTCATGGTGCACAGTGGTTTTCGACCATCGATCTGTCCAGCGCATTTTTCCATGTGGAATTGAATGCAGATTCTCGCCATCTTACAAACTTCTTCGCTGGTGATCAGATATATAGATACCGGCGTCTTCCATTCGGTCTGTGTAATGCTCCAGACATCTTTCAGGAGACACTACAAACCGTCGTGCTTTCTGGATGCAAGGGAACCGTTAACTATCTGGATGACATTTTGGTTTCGGGAAAGACCAAAAATGAACACGATGAAAATTTGGCAATGGTAATGGCATGTTTAAAAAACCATAACGTCAAAATCAACGACGAGAAATGCGTTTTTGGGAAGCAGTCCGTAAAATTCGTAGGATTCACAGTTTCGTCTGATGGATGGATGATAGCGGAGGATAAAATTGCTGCCATTAGAGGATTCCGTAATCCAGAATCGATGGCTGAAGTTAAGAGCTTCTTGGGCCTGATAAACTTTGTAGATAGATTCATTCATAATCGAGCGGACAAAACCCAACGGCTTCGAGAATTGGTAAAAGCGGACCGATTCTATTGGAATCAGGAGCTTGAGGATGAGTTTGAGTACCTCAAAAACCAGTTAGGTTCACTAACTCGGAGCCGATAGTAGTTATCAACACAAGCTCCGCATCTCAAAACCCAAACTTTCGCCCGGTCCACGCCACCCATATAGTTTCCGAACTTCGGGCTCAGCATCCCGGTTAGTATACCAACTGGTTTCGGCCCGGTCCGTTACGCGAGTGCGACGTGCCGTGTATCATCAGTGCGAAGGCTACTCGAATTTTAAGCCGAAAATTCAAAATCCGCTTTCCCATCGTTACCAGGAGCACAGACTCCGAAGAAGTTGAGCGATAGCGTGACTCCATCAAATCAAAAGGTGCAAACCGTGATCAACCGTCCGCCTCCACCACGAGCATTGGTTTGAACAGTTGCACGTGCGCGCGCGAATTCAAACCGAAATAGTGTAATCGGCTCCATAGGTGCCGGCGGTAGTGTAGTGCAGTGTAGAAGGTGCATTCTGAAAAAGCCAACTTCCGCCCACCTGACAACCCATAAAAACCCACCTAATGGGGGAACCTCCCCCTCTCCCCACCCCGGGGAGCAGCTGCTCATCTTTGAGTCGGAATTTGCCAGGGTACTTAAACTCTGGCGATATAATCGACAAGCAGACTCTGCTACTGCGAGCAAAATCATTGGATGGTGATTTCGATGCCCTACTGACGACTAACCCGTTCACGATTTTGAAATCGGTACAACGTGTGTTAGGATGCGATCCGACAAAGGTGGTTTCGGCCACAAAAGAAGTTAGAGGGACCCGCTATGTCTTAAGGACGACATCGAAAAAAGCATATAACGCTCTGATGAGTTTGAACGAGCTGATCGACGGACAAAAAGTTGAGGTGGTTTCTCACCCCACTCTCAACATTACTCATGGTGTCGTTTACGATATCGATACCAAAGACATGAGCAACGAAGAACTTCTTGACGAGCTGAAAGGTCAAGGAGTCACAGCAGTGCGTAGGATCACCAAGCTGCACGAAGGAGTAGTGAGCAATACTCCTCTGGTGGTGATATCTTTTAGTGGCTCAACCCTCCCCGACTACATTTACCTCGGATTGGTACGCACTAGTATCCGGCCCTACTACCCATCCCCCAAGCTGTGCTACCGCTGTGGCAAATTTGGGCATGGCACTAGGGTGTGTCCCAACAAGGAAACTTGCTTGAACTGCATCCTGAACCACCCATCAGCCAAAGATAACCCATGCACCCAAATCTCAAAGTGTATAAACTGCAGCGGAGAGCACTCAACAAGAGCAAACGATTGCCTCAAATACATGGAAGAGGTAGCCATCATTAAAGCGAAAGTTTCCCTAAACCTTTCCTTCCCCGAAGCAAGAGCTCTAATAACACAAAAGCGCAAAGGACCAAGTTACGCTGAATAAAACCAGAAAGGCACGGAATCGAAAGACTACGAGAAAGATTCCACTATCGCTAGACTGAAGGCGGAGCTCATTAGGCTAAAGGGCGAAAAGAGCAATCCACCAAAAGATGACCGGGACGAAGATATATTAAACCTCAAACACCACCTGGCGGAGGCCGTTCGCCAGCTTAGAATTACCAAGCAACAACTCACCGAGGTAACGAAAGAAAATAGCAGAGCTAACACTTCACCGAAAGTAGAGTAGGGAAACGTCAACAAACTAAACCCGACCACCACGATATCGACCGAATGTAACGTAGTAGCTGCGAAACAACAGCGAGACCCCCGACTTCGTGACGAACGAAAGCAACAAAGAAATCGTAGCCGAGCAGGCGATGGGGATAAATCCCGAAGCCCTATCGGAAACAAAACAGAGCCAGCACCACCGAAACAACAACGGACAACCCGAGCGAATACCCGCAACAACAGCCCTTCACTATCCGGACATTTGAACATCTCAGACACCGAAACGACGCAAAACTCCATGCCCCAAGCGTCTTTCGCAATGTCCGCACGGTGTATTTATTAGAACAACTTTATGCAAAAAAAAATTCAGCATCTCTGAAATTTCGGAATATGAAAGAATGGACTTTCCCCTTTCATTTGAAACTAAGATCAAAATGATCCTTCGGGGGGTCCAGAGCAACTTTTTTTTAAAGTTTTTTTCGTAATAATATTGCTTTTACTACTCGAACTAGTTCATATTTCTGTCCCTAGATGGTGCTTTAGACATTCGAATAACACTAAATGTGAGAATTTGATAGAAAATTTAATTGTCTACAAGTTTGTTGACAACTGAAAATTGATCTGAAATCACCCGAAAAAGTTGTTTAAGATTTTAACGAAGTTTCACACGAGGTCTAGTGGTTTGGAAATATATTTTCTCACACTTATTTTACTGCCAAAAAAATAATTGGGTTTAGTGACATGAAACTATTTGACGGGATTCATTACAACTTCTTCGTTGACAATTCCTATTGACCTTCTGAAAATTAGGATGTTTGACTGAGAAAGAAAACTATTTGTGCTTTTGGTTCAAGTTTGTAATCTTTCATCGGAAGGTATTGCTTGGTTACAAGGGTTTGCTTACGTTTATGTTTTAGAAAGGACCATACGTCGCATGATTTAGGTTATGATCGTAAAAGTTATCTATTATAATTCTGTTCAAGACGAAATGTTGGGACACACAGTTAATAATTAAACGCAAACCACAGAAGTAACTGTCCAAATTAGTGGTTAGCGTGAAACGATTCATTCAACATTTTTCCGCAAAGTATATTGTGGCAGTTGGATTTTACGGCCATTTGCTATCAATTATGCGAGAAATCGTTAATCAATTGATCCTAGATTATGCGAAATGTATAACTTTTGAAAAAATATGATTTGAGTACAAGAAAAACCTTATATATATATATATATATATATATATATATATATATATATATATATATATATATATATATATATATATATATATATATATATATATATATATATATATATATATATATATATATATATATATATATATATATATATATATATATATATATATATATATATATATATATATATATATATATATATATATATATATATATATATATATATATATATATATATATATATATATATATATATATATACAAATCCACGAATAAAAAAATAATTATCTTGGTCCAAAAACTCAGTTTTTTGTTCACTCTTTGTCACAATGAGTTAATTTGGATAAAAATAATCAGCGTTTTTAACCCAGCATTGCAATGAAATTCGCGAAATATTGCAATGGTGTTAACAGTTTCATTGAGTTTGTTCAAATATAAAGGTTGATGTTCAGGACAAGTGAATTTTATACGAAGATGCTAACAAAGTAGGAGGTTCATGCAAGAATAGTTATCAGTCATCCCCGAGAACAATCGAAAAAATGAAAAAGAAGGCATACATCATTGAAAAAGCTGTTTCTGCGGAAGGATTCACTCACCATCTTGAAAAAGAATATTAATATCATACTAGTTTGGTCAACACTTATCTAAGACTTTTCATCCCAAAAATATTAATGGTGCCCTATATCAGGTGGAATCTGGAATTATAATTTTTAGCTAAATGATGAGACTTTCCAAGCTCTCAGATTCCGCTGAATGCAAGGTTCAACTAAATACAGGTATTTGGCAAATGAATAAAGTGCGTGTGAATTGATTTACAAAGCACTAGGGTTTCTTTGAAACTAACTTAGACTTAGACTTCGTTAAAATATTAAACAACTTTTCCGAATAATTTCAAATCGATTTTTAGTTGTTAACAAAGTTGTAGACAATTAAAATATCTATCAGATTCTCACTTTTAGTGTTGTTCGAATGTCTAAAGCACCATCTAGGGATAGAAATATTAACTAGTTCTATTGTAAAATCTATGTTTTCACGAAAAAAAAACTTCAAAAAAAAGTTGCTCTAGACTCCCCGACGGATTATTTTGATGTTGGTTTCAAATGAAAGGGGAAAGCCCATTCTTTCATATCCTGAAGTTTCAGAGATGCTGCATTTTTTGGCATAAAGTTGTTAAAAAAAGACACCGTGTCCGACTAGCTTTACAACGATCATAGCAACTGGGGATACGTATTCAACAGCAACATAAAACAAAGCCCGCCTGTGTCGACCCTGACCGGGGATGTTCCAGATACGTCCGACGCACCCCCGGCGGCTGTTGACACAGGACCATTGGAGCACCAACAGGGAAGTACCTTTAACATCCCCATTAGCATTCAATTTACGCATTCACCATCCATCTCAGGCCAACCAGACAGAAATCTAGAAAATCCACCAACACAGCAATCCCAAACGACGGGAACCACGACCGCCTCTAGCGCCCCGCATCTTGCCGAGCCCCAGAGTAGGCGATCTTCCCGGTTGATCTCAAAAATGACACCAGTATCAGGAAAACTAAGCCAACAGCTCCACTGCAACGAGAACCGGTTCAGGGTTCCCGATATCCCCGCACCTGGCGGACCACCGGGAAGAACTCTCAGCCGGGAAACTCCTACTCACCAACAACAACGAGTACGACGAGACCTCAGTCCGGTTCCCGGTTGCTCTTGGCATCCGGTACGAATCCAGGAATCCAGTAGTCAACAATCGTGACGCCCACTTCCCCGTGCCGGCCCTGACCGGGGACGTTCCGCCTTGCAGCGATGCTCCCCTGGCGGCTGCTGGTGCGGGAGGCCCGGGCACATCCCGGGTAAGTTCATATCACCATTCCAACTGACAAGAACAATTCAGCACCACAAACTCCTTTTCAAGGAATTATCGAACTGCCGACGTTTGGCTAACCACACGCTTCAGAAAACGATACCAAAACCTACCCGCAACGCAACGCACAAAAACCACCGACACAACGCCTGCGGACCGCTTGCCCCACCTCCCGCGGTCATTGGAAGGGACGTACGCCACACCACCCATCAACAACTGCAACAAAAATGACCCCCTCAACACAAACAAAGCGCACGAAACCGATAGCTTCTTGTCAAGGGAGAAAGCCTCTTCCCCTGCACCAGCCCTGTTCGCGGACGTACCGGCCCTCACCGACGAGCCTTCGGCGGCGGCTGGTGCAGGGGGCCCGGATCACCACCGGGTAAGTCTAACCACACCCTGCTCCCACCAAGACCAGTCGTACGGCTCCGAATCATTTCCAGGTAGCCCACCGCGCAGTCTCAACAGCGTCTCGATGACCAACAGCACCAGCTCAGAATATTCCACGCTAGCCGTCCAGTAGAACATCAACGGTCTAAGGAACAACCAAGGAGACCTACAGAACATAATCGCCGGCACCGAACCACTTTGCCTCGCCATTCAGGAAACCCACTTGCACACCGGCGTTGACCCCACCCCATAGTTCGGAAACAGATACGAATGGGAGACGGCCAGAGGAGACAACAACCACCAAACCATCGGATTGGGCATCAAGGTGGAACTCCTGTCGGTGCACCTCCCCCTCAACACGGAACTAATAGCGGTCGCCAGGAGGATATCAACCCCCATCCGCTGCTCCGTTGTATCCATCTACCTACCACAAGGGGTTACCAACATACGAAGCCAACTAACCAGCCTGATCAACCAGGTCCCCGCCCCATTCATCGTCATGGGGGACCTCAACGCACACCATACGGCCTGGAGCTCGGACAAGTGCTGCCACCGAGGTAACGAGATCGTCAAACTCATCGAGGAAATCGACGCCGTGATACTAAACGACGGCAGTACCACGTTCATCCTTGGCAACGCCTCCTCCACCCTCGACGTCACCTTCGCCTCCAGTTCCATCGCGGGGATATGCGGCTGGTCCACATCCAACGATACCGCCGGAAGTGACCACTTCCCCATCGTGCTACGCATAAATTGCCTCCAACTTAAAACCACCCAACGAAGACGTTGGCTATACGAAAACGCCGACTAGGATGCCAACGACGCTGCCATACAGTCCCACCATGATCGAGACCGTACGTACTCACTGATCGAACTCTCAGAAACTATCGTCAACGCAGCGAAAGAAACCATCCCCCGAACAAGCGGGGTACCACCACACCGTGCCGTGCACTGGTGGAATCCGGAAGTGGCCGCTGCCGTCAAAGCTCGCCGGAAAGCTCTCCGCACCTTACAAAAAACACCGCCCAATCACCCCCTTCGAGACCAAAGAGCGGACAGCTTTAGAACGCTCCGAAACGCTGCGAGGAAAACAATACAAGCGGCTAAAGAAACCAGCTGGAGGAACTTAGTGGACGGTATCCACACGGACTCCTCAATCACGGAGCTGTGGAGACGGGTCAATGCGCTCGGTGGCAAACGTGGCTACTCTTTAGCGGTCAACAACACCACCATTACTGATCCCGAGGAAATCGCGAACAAGATAGGCCGCCACTTCGAATCGTTATCCGCCGACAAAGCCCTGCCAGCCGCATTCGCACAGAAAAAAGCAGACTCGAAGCCTCCCCTACGACCTTCACGCCAGACTCCGCAGCCACCTACAAACAGACCCTTTACCGGAGCTGAACTTTGCCGTCGCTCTCACTAACGCACGAGGAAAGTCCGACGGCCCTGATAGGATTGGTTACCCGATGCTTAGGCATCTTCCGCCTGGAGGCAAAAGAGCCCTCCTAGACTCTTTTAACACTATCTGGGAACGCGGGTCCTTCCCAGAGGAATGGAAACTGGCCCACGTAGTCCCCATTCCTAAAAAATGCCAGGGTACCCGTGCCCCGAGCGACTTCAGGCCAATCAGCCTGCTGTCATGCACCGTTAAGACACTGGAGAGGATGGTAAACCGACGACTGACCACGTGGCTGGAAGACGAGAAACTACTCGACTCACGCCAATTCGCCTTCCGGAAGGGACTCGGCACCGGAGCCCACCTGGGCTCGCTCGGCGAGGTATTAGACAGAGCAAGGTCCGAAGGCATCCGCACCGATATTGCCATACTCGACATAGCAAAAGCTTACAACACAGTCTGGCGAGAAGGTGTCCTTCAACAACTCCAACGATGGGGCATACAGGGGAACCCAGGCGTCCTCATCCAAAACTTCCTAACCAACCGCCGCTTTCGGGTATGCATAGGCGGCACACTCTCCGACGAATTCCGCGAGGCCAACGGAGTGCCACAAGGATCGATACTAGCAGTGACCCTCTTCTTAGTGAGGATGAATTCGCTCTTCACCGCGCTACCCGGGGCGTCTATGTCTTCGTGTACGCGGACGACATCATATTGGTGGCCCTCAGGAAGACGATCCCGCGCACAAGAATATCTCTGCAGGCCGCTGTCAACGCAGTCGGCCGATGGGCACTCGCCACTGGATTCAACATCGCCGCCACCAAGTGCGCCATTACACGCCGCTGCAGCACTTATCACCCAGCCAACGCTCGTCCAGTCCGCCTCAACGGTACAGTAATTCCATTCCGAAAGGAACCAGTCGTCCTCGGGATCACCCTCGACCGGAAACTGACAATGATATCACACTTCCGGCGACTGAAAAAAGACTGCCAGAGCAGAAAGCGATTAGTCCGGCTTAGACCGCCCACCACCCCAAAAGCAGCGCTAAACGTCGGCCGATCTCTTATCCACAGCAGAATCTTCTACGGAATCGATATGACTTGCCGGAACCTAGACGGACTCTCCGACATCCTCGGGCCCTTATACCACGGAGCGGTGCGACTAGCCTCCGGTCTACCATCGAGTATCCCGGCCGAAGCTGCCTGTGTAGAGGCAGGAGTACTATCCTGCCGCTGTGAAACAGCCAGGGTGGCCTTCAGAAGAGCACTAAGCTTCCTGGAGAAAACTTCGGGCGACGAGTGCCCCCTTCTCACCACCGCCTCTAACCTGCACCAGGAGTTCACCAGCAACGACCTCCCACCCATCGCTCGTCTACACCGGGTGAGACCGCGGGCCTGGTACGACCCCGGACCCAACACCGACGACAGCCTTGCTCGCACCATAAAAGTTGGCGACCACCCCAGCAGCATACTAGTTAAATATAGACAGCTAATTAACCGAAGATATTCACATCACACTGAAATATTTACCGACGGTTCCAAAGCGAACGACGGTGTAGGAGCGGGGATCAGCGGCTTGGGGAACGGACCCTCCTTCCGCATACCTCCCTCCTGCTCAGTTTTCTCGGCGGAAGCGGCCGCCATTGCAGTGGGAATGATCAAAAGACCCACCGATACCCCAATCTTTATAGACTCGCACTCGGTCCTGAGGGACGTTGCTAGCGGGACCTTCAAACATCCCTTCGTCCAGGCAATCGAGACTCTTCGAGACCCACTGGTTACCATCTGCTGGGTTCCGGGTCACAGTGGCATCAAGGGTAACACAGATGCCGACAGGTTAGCCCTCATTGGCAGACGGGCCCGGACCCGGCTCCCTAATGAAACTCCAACCATTGACATCATCAGGGAATTCAACACCAGCTTGCAGAACGGATTCACCAACCACTGGCGGAGTTCTCGAAATCACACCCAAAAAATCAAAGGCTCAGCCGACACCTGGACCGAAGGAGACAGTCAGAGGGAACAAAAAATACTCTCCCGACACCGCGTGGGGTGCACACGAGTAACCCACGCACACACCGTGTCCAGCGAGCCTGTCCCAGAATGTGCCACCTGCAGCACCCGGCTCACCGTCGAACACCTGCTGTGCAACTGCCGGGAACTGGAGGATCTACGGGACATCCTATCCAACGACCCGGTTCGGGAGGAGGCACTCCTCCTCTTCCTAAAAGAAGCCGGCCTATACGATAGCATTTAACAATAAAATGGATAACGCAAACCCTCCGCAAACAAAATGACATGTAACATTTATTAATTGTAATCCCGCTTTATTTCGCTTTTAATAATAATAATAATAATAATAATAATAATAATAATAATAATAATAATAATAATAATAATAATAATAATAATAATAATAATAATAATAATAATAATAATAATAATAACAATAATAATAATAATAATAATAATAATAATAATAATAATAATAATAATAATAATAATAATAATACCTCAAAAACGATGCGTTGAATGTAATTAGCAAGTTGGGATATTTTAGCAACGATGATAAGACGGAAATATATGTAGATGCTTCTCATTATGGCTTGGGTGCAGTGCTCGTGCAATTTGATAAAAATCTGGTGCCGAGAGTGATTGGATGCGCTTCTAAGACATTGTCAGAATCGGAACAAAGGTATCCTCAAACACAACGAGAGGCTTTGGCAATGGTGTGGGGAATAGAACGTTTCTTTATGTATTTGATGAGCTTGAACTTCACGGTACGAACGGATGCCGAATCCAACGAATTCATATTTGGAGGATTATAAAGGATTGGCAGAAGAGCAGTTTCGAGAGCAGAAGCATGGGCTTTGAGACTGCAACCCTACCGGTTTGATGTGAAACGAGTACCCGGAGAAGCAAATGTAGCCGACGCTCTTTCTAGACTTGTTGCGAAATCTCAGGCAGCTGAATCTTTTGACGATACGGATGAAAAACATTTGCTGTATTTTTTTGATGCAGGCCTGCTGGAAATATCAATGAACGATATTGAAGCACACGCACAAGAAAACGAAGAGATAATTCGAGTCAAGAGAGCGGTTGAATCTGGTGTATGGGAATCAGACTTGAGACGTTTTGAATGCCAAGCGAAAGAACTCCATGTTTTGGATCTCTTTTGTACAAAAACAATCAAATTGTTTTTCCAAATACTTTAAGGCTAAAGGCAATTGATTGCGCTCATCAAGGCCACATGGGAGTAGGCTCTACAAAAAGAATTTTGCGAGAGTACTTCTGGTGGCCGGGAATGACCAAGGATGTGGAATCTCACTTGAAGCAGTGTGAAACATATTTGCGATTGTCGAGAAAAAATCGACCTATCCCTTTGTGCAGTAGAGATCTCCCAAGCGTAGGGTTCGTCGCGGTTGCGGTAATTACTGTGTCCGAAATATTTTGACGCTATTATTTTTACAACATATTTTGGACTAGTTATTTTATACTTCTAAGTAAAACTTCACAAACTAACCATTTCAAATACATAAAATGCAAGATCCAAATAGAGACAAAATTATTAGATCATTTAAAAACAATAAATTTTTACTCTTAAATCCCATTTAAAAGTGCATCACTTCTCTCGATTTCTGTTGGAAACCGTGGAATTATAAATCGTTTTCGATATCAATTTTTCAACTGTGAATTTTGACTAATTTATTTAAAGGAATTAGAGATGAACTAACTATGCTGGGACTTAAACACAACCCAAATAATTATCTTCATCAAACCAAACGAATTTGGAGTAATTGGCAGTAAAGGATACAAATGTGTGAAAGCGTCCAAAATAAGGCGGGGTCCAAATTAGGATGATTATTCTATCATTCGTTCATCAACATCGTATTTCTATCTTCTTTGATTGCTGTGTAAATTCAATGTGAATTTTTCTGCAGTCAATTTTATTGGACTCTTTCTCAAAAAGTATGCTACATAACTTTTTTTCGCGTACTTCCATTCAAATTTACTATAATTTTCTATCAAATTAAGTCCTAATATGTTTCAGTTAAAACTATTTCGTAGCTTTTTTGAAGCTTTTTGCCAAATACCACATAGTTTGACTCCCATTCACTTCAATTGAAGTTTTTGCCATTGGCTCTTTGGGAAAACATTAGAGGAAAATACATTAAAAGCTAGAACTTTCGAACTAGCTTTTAGAAAATTACACTTCATACATTTTTAAAGGGAGCAATCTTAGTTTTTGAATGATAATACATCTGTTTCTTGAAGAATGCGGAAGTTAGAGTTTTGGGATATTTTGTCCGTAAAACCCCCCATTTTTAAAAATCATTTCTGCTGTATGCTACAAATCATACATTTTTTTTAGTTTTTTTAGTGTTCGATAATTCTGTACCGGATGAGACCGGACTCCTGATTAGATGTAATGTATAGAGCAATTTTTTTCGTCAAATATGGCGTCGTTCTTATTGATGAAATACAATATGTTTTTATTTCACTGTATTGGAATATATGTGCTACTATATAGAAGTACTGGTATTTCGACTTTAATTTTTTTTTGGTGAAATTCTTTTAAGAATGAAAAGTAGTTTACTACGTAAATGCGAAAATCATCCATTTCATTTTCATATGTCAAAAGCATTGAAAATATGAAAATTTAAAGAAAAAAACGCATTTAATCCACCTAACAGTGTGATGAGACATTTCTTATAACTCTTATCACTCTCTTTGGATATTATATCGATATTATATTATATCGAGAACATTTAGAACTTGATGCTTCGCGATGTTTTTGATAACACATACTACATGGGATAGTGGCAGGACTCAGAGAATTGCTCAAATCAGCATAGGACAACATCAGTGCAAGAAATCTCAAACCAAATCAATGGGAAAGCGAAAAAATGGCCAATAAAATAGACATACAAACGAATTATTGCTAATGCTCTGTTAATAAAATATCTAAATTCCTCAATAAATGCATTGAACTGAACTGAATTTTCCTAAAGGGGTTATGTATATTGTACTGAGCCAAAAATATCGATTTTTTTTTAATCGATTTGAAGATAATACTTTACTCAAATTTACAACGCGACTGAGAACTAAGAAATCAACGCTTTTTCTTGAAAAAAGCGATAGTAGCAGTGATTCAAAGAAAATCAACAGTGAATATTTCCAGACTTGGTTTTATTTCCTATTTAAGAACTATTGTGTTTTTTACATCCTAGATTGCATGATTCAGTGATCGAAACCCAAAACTTCATAAAGTATTTGAAATTATTAAATTAAAATTTGTGTTTGCTGTTGAAATTGACAAAATGATAGTATATATAGTATATAGTCCCTTTGGCGTTGGTTAATTTTTCGGTCCCACCTATCAGCATTGAAGTATCGCCCTTACGTTTTTTTACAATACCAATTTTACAATTTGTGGGAGTTTGGTGAAAATCGATCTTACTGTCCAAACGGCATAATTCCGAAACCGTAATTTTTGAAGTTTTAAAATTATGCAGAATTAATTTTTCAGACAATAGTAACAGAGTTCGTGTCTTTAGCAAATTTGTTGAGACTTTATTGTAGTCATGAATATTAACCTGAGAAAATTCACCATAAATACTTCTTGGACGATATACCGTCAAAATTACTTTATCAAATGATGCGCTGTTCGTTTGTAAAACTCATCGAAGATACTAAACCTCCGAAATTGGCGGTTTCAAAATGATGCTATCTTGACCTTAAATTATTGTTTTGGAACATTTGACCTATACATATAATTGGTCATACAACAAAAATCAAATTCTCATCAAAATCGACCAGGACCTGCTAGAGTCGAATGGAAATCGTCATTTTTCATATATTTCTCTCTACATTCGGAAAGTGCTATCTTCGTTATTAATCATATTATGTTTTCGTCTCAACTCGACGCATTCCCAAAATAAAAACCTATTTTGATCCACCTAGTGGTGCAATTGGGCTTTTCTCATTTGTCCAGACTACGATTCCATGGCTGGTTATGTTCAATACGATGGTGGAAATGAATATTACATGTTCAGTACGATTTGCACATACGTACAATGGATCGACAGCCACGATCTTGAGATACTATGTGATACTGAAACATCGCTTGACCGCCGCTGGTTGCAAGCGATGTTTCAGTATCACATAGTAAGATCCGGGAGGTCCGGGTCGTGCCGAAAATTTTCAACTTGTTAAGAAATTTTAAACTAGTTTTAATTTTAAAACAGCAACCCCTCACTGCATACTCCCTCCGGGCCAGTATGATTGACGATTTTTAGAGTGATTGCATAACCTTTCTATATGAGAAAGCCAAAAAAGTCCAGAAAAATCAATTTTTTTCAAACATTATTTTTTCGAGTTTATTTCAAATCTCAATGGTTCATGCATTATAAAGTCATTTGGCATCAAAAATACAAATTTGATTTTGAAAATTTTTCATTTCAGTTTATATGGGAATTCGCTGGGTGATTGCACACTTCAACTCCTAACTCCGGAACCGGAAGTCCAATCAATAAAAAATTCAATTGCAGCCGATGGGAAGGTTGTACCTTTCATTTGAGACTAACTTTGTGCAAATCGATCCAGCCATCTCTGATTAACAGAGGTCATATTTTTTTCCACATACACACATACACACACATACATACATACACACACATACATTTTCCTATCTCGACGAACTGAGTCGATTAGCATATGACACTCGGCCCTCCCGGTCGGGATTAGATTGACGAATTTTAGAGTGAATGAGAAAGGCAAAAACATTTTTAGCAAATGTTTCATAGACATTAAATCAATTTTAACTTCGCTTTCTATTAAATAAAGACCCTCATTACAGTACATCTCTACAAAATGTATCAATGTACGGATCAGATAATTGTTATTGTAATATTGAATTAAATCAGTCTGCATCAATAAATTTTCAATTGCAATCCAATATATTTTTTGGGTGTGGTAGGGAGGGAAGTTGTTAAACCCCAAAACCTTCTCTTGGCTACGCCGTTGCTTGGAGTTATTTACTTCACTTTCATTTTCCGATATGTTTCCGATCGATCCGTTGGTTATAAGTTAGAAAAATTGCAGTCAGAAGGTTCGTACAAATGAACATTTTTGCACTGATAAGGTATCAAGTTCCTTCCAGACAACTTGGAAGTGCTCGGTGATTATTTCTAGCGGTTGTAGATAGAAAAATGAGATACAAAATTCTTTTTATCGTAATAATGTTTGGCTTATTTCAATGGATTATTACTATATTGAACAATAAATGGGCGACAAAAGGTAATCCAAAAACAACAAGCCATAACTTTTAAAGTATTCAAAATAGATATTTTATGTCTTCAGTAAAGTTATTCGCAAAAGTAAGAGCTACAATTTGCTGAAGGCATCATTTCGATATAATCACTTCCAAGAAAATTTGTGAAAATATCTCACTCATAGGGAGATTAATCAGTAACAGCACAATACCAAAAGAAAGGGCGTATTGCCTCCATTATATTCTCCGAAGATACTATGACCTAAAATAAGCCGTTTTGGCGTTAATAATAGATTGCATGTTTTTGCTCATATTTCTGGCAATGGGAAATGATAAAAATCTTTCGTCCGCATTCAATGTTAAATATCTCTTTTGATAATAGTCCGATTTCAACAATCTATAGCTTGTTTGAAAGGTATTCGTTAAAGCTGTCTAAAAACATATAAATTGTTAATCTACATTGTCAATTTCGGCAGATAATTTAAAAAAAAAACTGCAAAAAACGCCATTTTTACACATTCAAACATTCATATCTTGGAAACTAAGCATCAGAATCAAAAACAAATTAATAGCGTTCATACTGTTTTTTGGTTCTTTCATTTAAAATTGGTTTGGATAAGATCGGTTCAGCCATTGCTGAGAAACACGCATAAGAATTTGTCCGTTACATACACACACACACAGACATTGTCCCAAATCGTCGAGCTGAGTCGATTGGTATATAAGACTCGGCCCTCCGGGCCTCGGAAAAGATCTTGAAAGTTTGAGCGAATTCTATACATTTCTTTTATAAGAAATGTAAAAATATGCAACTTCATTTCTTATTACATTTTTATTCCACATTTTTCAATTAACTGAAGGGTTGCTAAAATAAAAGTATTCTTATTACTGCAGTAGAACGTTTTTGAATGTATAATGTTTGCCTTAAAATGTACGGAATTTTATTAATAGAAAATGCAAAAGTAGATTTTTCATAAACATTACATTCTGAGGAAAAAAATATTCTTCGATGCCCTTGATGTAGTCCAATAACTATTTCTGATTATTTAATATAGTCTTCTAGCGCAAAAATTTAAAAGAACTGTTTTTTTTTTAATTTTGGATATTTGTATCTTTAAGGATGGACAGAGAAAGGGTAAAATTCGCAAACGAAAAAAGCAGTTTTTTCCACACCGTATGTCAGATCTTCATAAAAATCAATCAGCAGTACCGTAACAACATTCTACATACGCTGATTGATTTTTATGAAGATCTGACATACGGTGTGGAAAAAAACTGCTTTTTTCGTTTGCAAATTTTGCGCATTCTCTGTCCAACCTTAAGATAAGGAAAACATGGCCAAGAAAGGATTTACTCAAATTCAGCATTGTTTGTCTTCTAGAGCCCATCAAACATATTTTCAAAAATTCTAAACTGTAAAAAGGGAACAAAAGTATTTTTAAGCTCTCCTTGAGGTTTTCGTGATTAGGTATCGTCAGCTATGTTTCATGTAGCTTGATAATGCTCATAAATCGACAGTTTTCTTAAGGGGTATTTCCATTCCTAGAAAAAAAATATTCAACAATATAAACATTAGTCCAGGTGTTTGCGTTTCGACGTCGTCTCACCAGAACCACTGCACCTGACAAATGCACCGGGCTGATGCTAAGTCCAAAATTGGAAACACTACTAGTGAACACACTAAACCGACTTCTACCTCACGATGTCCCATAAGCGAAGAGGTGCTGTTTGCTGATGAGACATACTGAAATCGAGCCTTGTTTTCAGTTCCGCAGGCGAATCACAGATAATGATGCATTTTGTAGCTTTCAAACTGCTTTTGATGTGTTTCAAGTAGTTTGCTTGTTGCTCAGCTATAAAGTTATGCGGCAATATATTGAATAATTTTTCTAGAAAAGTATCAATAAATTCTTGTGTGTTCATTTCAACTAAGTCCATAATGCATCTTTCTACTTGTTTGAATTTTAATGATTCAATATTACCGTTACTAAGAATACTCATTAGTTCCGTCGCTAAAATCTGCGTTCCGGGGCAGTTTCCGCAACACTGAAGCCAACATTGTTCGCTTCACAAATTGTTTTTGGAAACAAATCATGATAGGAGTTAACACCATCTGGAAGTGATTTACTGCTTTGTAATGTTTTGAAAATAAGTTTATTGTTTTGATGATATATACGCATACAGTATGCGTGCCACTTGCCCCTGCCAAAATGCAGTGTTTTGGACGGTTACTAGCGAACATGGAAAATCCTATTTTAATATCAGGATAAGTATTTTTAAAGATAGAATACGCCTCCTGCAAGTTACACAAAACTAATCTTCTCTGTACATAAATTTTGCCTTCTTCATTGTTAGATATTATATAATCTCTTTTCCCTGCACAGACGCGGCTTACATCGTCACTATTATAAAAATTCGTAACACATGTTATCGTCTCTCTTCCTATTGCCGCAGAGCTTAAACTCTTTTCAGGCACCACCATTATTCCTTTCTCTTGCTGCAATGCTTTGTTGACCATATATTGAGAAACATTGAACTCCTGCCTAATTCTATATGTAGTCCAACTTTTGGGAAGTGTAGTTAAAATCCTGTATCGCTCATTGCTGTCTCTTGTTTCATTATATTTCTCCTTAAGTTGTGTAAGAATTTCATTATCGTCCGACAAAGGTGCGTTGTAACTGGTAACGATCGATTCAGAACTGGGTGCTTCTAACGACTCTTAAAATACATATGATAGATTGATTATCAGAAAAAATCATACAAATGATTTCTTTTTTATTATTTACCTTGGTAGGAAAATTGAACGAAACCAGAAGGTCCTACAATGGTGGCCAATGTTTCGAAGGACTCTAAAAAAGGTGTCAAAGAACAAGAGTTCGTGTTAGTAGTTTGAAGAAAAGAATTGAAATTTAAAAAACAATTGATAATATACCTGGAACAGCGATTCTCGATGGTCATGCAACGGCTTCTTCGGTCTCGGGATTATTTGGTTCATACAGTTTTTTTGTAGCAACGAAAACAAATGAAGGAGCTGCTCTAATCTATTTTCATCTTTTTTTTTCGTTGCACAATCGTACAATTTATTGGTGAGTTTTTTGATAGGCATACTCAATATCCAAATACCACAAACTGAACACTTACGTTTCATTTTAAGAGATTCTTCAATTGAACTGTTGTTGTAGGAAACTCTGTTTTCTAACTGATAATTTTTTTTAAAACATTCCTGGTTTTATGTAATATATTCGAACCTATGAGCTAGTGGTGTAGTACCAGCAAAAGCACAATTTACCTATTTCTTCAACTTGCTTGCGACAAAAGCTATTGAAACAAACTCGAAATGCAGGTAAAACTCCCTACCTAATCAAAAACTATCTGCTAGTCATACCAACCATGTCCTTTGTCTCAGCAAATAGATTGAATACTCTTTTTTTAAATCCGAGCAACACTCCCAATCTAGCCAAAGTGGACGCTCGGTAAAAATATTTTGATCGCGAGAGGAGGACAGGATCTGCAATGTCTGAATGTTTTTCTACGTGGTTAATGGACAGCCAGATTGAAACGAATGTAGCACCCAGCTTGAAAGTAAATCATAGATTTCTTTATTCACAGCTGCTGTGACTCGCTGGAAGTGTATGGTGAACTACCACGTGGTTACATCGTTTCCATGCATGTGGGGTGTATACATAATTTTTTTTATTTTCAAGAAATTATATCTCCGCAACCTCTAGATCTGGTTCAAAAATATGTGTGGAGATGTTGTGTAGAATTGAATGATCTTTCAAATAAAATTTAAAAGAATTGAGTATTCAAGGCCCCTCGCAGTGAAAATCAAAAAACTCCATCTAATGCGTATTTTATTCGTGCAAAGCTTAATATTTTCTAAAGTTAATATTTTTTCTTGAAACTACACTTAAATACCTTTCATTTGATCTATAATCAATGAAAATCGGTTCAGTGGTTCAAAAGTTATGAATTTTAAAAAAAGTCAACTTTTGAAAAATCACGACTTTTTGAACCCGTCTAACGTGGAAATGGACACCCTAATGACGAAATAAAAACCTGTTTTAATCCACCTAGTGATGCAATTGTGCCTTTCTCATTTATTCAAACTATTATTTAATGGCACGACTGCCACGAACCTGATAAGCAACATGTCGATACTAACACACATGAAATAAACAAAAATGTAATATTTATATAGTTTAATCAGCGTGAGTTCAATGTTGTCCTCATGTTAACATCATGGTGGAGAAGGGAAGGGATATAATTAGTGGGAGAGGGAGGATGCATCGGGAATCATCTAATTTATTGTAGTATACGGGGTGGATGAAGGGAATGCATGTGGGAGGTTGGTCTGAGAGGGTGGAGGGGGGGGGGGGTGATAGAGGGCTGGTGTTGAGAGGTAGGAAGTAGAGGGTTAGATGGAGGGTTCAAAACCGAACTTCATATTATACCTTTCATTTGAGACTAGGTTAGTGAAATTTTGTTGTCATCACCGAAGCGGCTTTAGATCTGGAATTTGCCTGGAACCCCGGGACTTCCGGAATTATCGATAGTGGACAATACATTCCAATAGTTTTGGATTTGCCATCAGTGATCTAGGCCTTCGAATCGAAGTAAATTGATGCTTATTTCAAAAGATTTTAAACCTATGATGTATTACAATTATACCGGTTTATATGAGAAATTCCTATGTGACCGCAATTACCAAGTAATGTTGAACCTATTTGAATATATATTACATTATTCGGACATCATAGGGTTACCAGTTTGTATGGAAATTTGCTGTGTGACTACACTCTTCAACCCCTAACTCCGGAACCGGAAGTCCGATCAACTAACAATTCAATAGCGTCTTATGGGAGCGTTATGCCATTTATTTGAAACTGAGTTTGTGCAAATTAGTTCAGCCATCTCTGAGAAAATGGAGTAACATTATTTGACACACAAATACATACATACACACAGACATTTTGCGATCTCGACGAACTGAATCGAATGGGACATGACACTCGGCCCTCCGGCCCTCGGTTTGAAGATCGAATTTTGGAGTGATTGAATTGTCTTTCTTTATATGAGAAAGGCAAAAAATATGTATCTAATATTTTTCGGTAAGGAACGATTCTACCAAATATTGCAGAATTCTGAGAGATCCTATAACTTTTTTTATGGAATTGCTGTATATATATATATATATATATATATATATATATATATATATATATATATATATATATATATATATATATATATATATATATATATATATATATATATATATATATATATATATATATATATATATATATATATATATATATATATATATATATATATATATATATATATATATATATATATATATATATATATATATATATATATATATATATATATATATAGATATATTTATATATATCCATAGAACAGAATTTTGAATGTAAAATTAGAAACCTCGAGTAAAAATATATTTCGAAGAGAAATAAATTGAAGGAAACGTTTTGTTTTGCGAATTTCAAAACACCTAATTACCGACGCGAAACTGGATAAATGGTGTTTTCGAAGGTTTACACTAACGTTACAAGTCCGTTTCTCTAACAATGTGTGTTCACTATTTTAACCTCACTAAAGGTAGATATTTGTTTTAAGCAACACATTGAAAAATTACCTAAAAAATCATCAAAATGTTTAAAAAATAAATGTTCTAGACCCTCCGATACAATATTTTTAAGTTACGCTCAGATAAAAGAGGAGCATTTAAGTTTTCGATTAGTGAGTAGTGTAGAGATATTGATTTTTTGTCTAAATATTTTCTACCAGAGACACCGTGATCCTATTCTAAGTATGTATAAAAAGAGAGGCTACACATATCTTTACATTGAAATATCTTTTCATTACAAAATCGGATCAATGCGCAACATTAGAGTTTGTCTTCACATCTCGCCCTGAGCAGAAGCTGAAAATCGTCCCGCACAAGTGAAACAGTCAATTCCACCTACAAGCCGATCGGTGCCTATCGCACAAGCAGTCTATATCATATCAGTGCACAATTAGTATTGTATTGTTTCCCCCGGCAGCGGAGTGAAATTAGTGTGCCAAATGAAACAAAAGTGCCCGTGCTAACACGATTTCGATCAACTTCTATAAAACTCCTAAGACCCACAGTTCAGGAAGTGGAGCAATTAAAGTTAAAATGGAGCTTAATCTCGTTGAAGTTACGTACATTCAGCTACATCACGTTTAAAACTGTGTTTTGATCACGATTAGAAGTTTAGCACAGACAGAAAACTTCATTGAAAAGAATAACATGCAACACGAGGTCGAGCTTAATAACACCAGAATCAAGATCCCGGTGCATATGGAAAACGACATGGTGGACGTGCGTATCCATTATTGGGCCCCGCGCACTAAGAAAGAATATGGAGAAGTAGAATCTATTACGAATGACACCTGGAGAAAATTTTTCACCGGCATTCCCAACGGCGTTCGTATTATGAGGATGCGAGTTACTAAACCAATGCCTTCTTAGATGACTATCGAATGCAAATCTTCGAAGGATGGAGTGATCTATAAGCAAACAACGCTAATCACATATCCCGGATAGACACCAACATGCCAATTCTGTAACCATACAGCCCACTACGGAAAAACATGCGCCGAAGCAACTAGTCAAAAGTCGTCTACTACAGCCAACTCTAACAAGCAGCCACCGACACCTTCAGATATACCAAAAACAACGATCCAATTAACCAATAATGCAGGTACAACGACCACGACAACCACTGCCAAACCAACGACTAGCATCTCCAATAAAGAAGAAAATACCGATGAAGACGGATTTACAACAGCGCTCCGTAAGAACAAGAAACAAATAAGAACCTCTGATCGTCAACAGCAAGAAAGCAGTACCGATGATGACATGGACGGGAAAGATAATGCGAGAGAAGGCAGACTGAGTGACCCCCAAGCGACTTCACCGCCAAGGAAAAGGATCTCAACATGCAGCAGCAAGCTGCGTTAACAAGATCTGGAAGACCGACACACAGTGGAAATAATCTAAAAAGGAGGGACGAAACCTATTTGAGGCCTTAGATATCATTTCAGAACCAGCATTTCTTCGTATGATATGTTCACAATATTATTCTGCAACTTTTTAAATAGAATATTTTGTTGTTGGACTAAAGTAGAGTACCCGAGCAAAATTTTTTTTTCAAAAACTTGTTTTAGAGGATCGATGTCTTCGACAAAGTTGTAGAATATTATGTTTTGAATAACTTCTTCTAAGATACCACAGTCATCAGACCTCAAATTTGAGGCAAAATTGTTGTTTTCTGAAAATATGATCAAAAAATCAGATTTTCGATATTTCCATGCTAAAAACTTTAATTGATTAATTTAATATGTTCTACAAACTTACAGGTAAAAGTAGTGAACATATCTCGTTCTTGAGTTATGCGACGACACACGGAAACCATTTCATTTTTATATATAGAGATTTCTCGTGAATATTTTTCTTTATAATCATCAATATTTGCATAATATCAAATTTTGCTTTGAAAAAGGTTGGAATTTCACAAATATCAAAGTGCACATTACCCTACACTAAATTTACAACTCGGCCAACCAGCCCCGCACAGAACTCGGCCAACCTATCCCAATGTATATTTTCGAGAACAATCACGATATACACAAACAAATATAAGGTTACACTGGTAACCGTTATACCATTTTGTTGGGTTTTGAATACCCTTTCCAGCAGTACCAAGTTATTGGAAATCGGATGTAAATTGATTCGCGTTACACATATTATTTTTCAGAAACAGAAATTTACTCACCAGTGCCGAAAAAAGAACAAACGTGCTCCTGTACAAACGACACCATCAAAACACCTGAAATTACGTTGGTACATTAGTGACCAAATACCCCAACAAAATCGCTATAGATGTCGCTACTGCGCCTAATAGCCTTTTCATAAAAGGCACTCGGCCAACCAGCCCAGGTCACCCCTATGCTGATGATTTCAAAAAATCATGAATCATTTAAAAAATAATGCATCGGAATAGAGATGCATTATTTTGTTAACAACACCAAACGCCCAAAAAGTCTTCAAAAATGAATTATCGAAAGTAAAAAAAAATGAGCAAGAAAATTTTCACTGTGAACAAGTTTATGCTTTTTTTAGAAATTGCTCTTGAATAAAGATTGATCCGCCATTTTAGACTCACAGACCCAAAAAAAGTGGTTTCAACGATAGGAGCTGTCAAGTTGTTCCCCCTCTGAAGTAGACGGACCGAATGATCCCCAAGGTGCGGCAGATAAAGCACCTAGTGTTTCTCCACCAAAGAAGAGGATCTTAACACGTAGCGGCAAGCTGCGTCAACAAGACCCGACGGACAGGCGTTAACGTTATTTTTTATTTATTTTTACATCTTGTAAAAACACGAAATATCCACGGCTCAGTTGTGCTAACGCATTGAGCGGTAGGGTTCGTCGCGGTGCGGATGTGGGCGGTAAATGGATTGTCCGCACCGCAACCGCAAAAAAATAATAAAACCGCACCGCTTACCGCAACCGCACTTTATTTACCGCACCGCACCGCGCGGTAAATTTTTTATATTTTTAAAAAATAGTGTTGGAAAATTGTTCATTTGTGTAACAGTATATAATAAAATGTTATTTTTATTCACACGAAATTTAACTTTAAGAGACTCCTCAGAATGTATTGTTTATAAAAAAATCAACTTTTTCATTTTCTATTAATAAAATTCCGTTCATTTTAATGCAAACATTAAACATTCAAAAACGTTCTACTGCAGTAATAGGAAAACTTTTATTTTAGCAACCCTTCAGTTAATTGAAAAAGGGGAATAAAAATGTAATAAGAAATGAAGTTGCATATTTTTTTCTTTGAATTTTCATATTTTCAATGCTTTTGACATATGAAAATAAAATGTATGATTTTCGCATTTACGTAGTAAAACCACCTTTCATTCTTAAAGGAATTTCACCAACAAAAATTTAAAGTCGAAATACCAGTACTTCTATATAGTAGCGCATATATTCCAATACAGTGAAATAAAAACATATTGTATTTCATCAATAAGAACGGCGTCATATTTGACGAAAAAATTGCTCTATACATTACATCTAATCAGGAGTCCGGTCTCAACCGGTACAGAATTATTGAACATTAGAAAAACTGCAAAAAATGTATGATTTGTAGCATACAGCAGAAATGATTTTTAAAAATAGGGGGTTTTACGGACAATATATCTCAAAACTCTAACTTCCGCATTCTTCAAGAAACAGATGTATTCTCATCGAACAACTAAGATTGCTCCCTTTGAAAATGTATAAAGTGTAATTTTCCTAAGGCTAGTTCGAAAGTTCTAGCATTTAATGTATTTTCCTCTAATATTTTGCCAATAAGCCAAAGGCAAAAACTTCAATTGCAGTGAACGGGAGTCAAACTATGTGGTATTTGGCAAAAAAAGCTACAAAATAGTCTTAACTGAAAAATATTAGGACTTAATTTGGTAGAAAATTATAATAAATTTGAATGGAAGTACGCGAAAAAAAGTTATGTAGCATACTTTTTCAGAAAGAGTCCATTAAAATTGACTGTTGAAAAATTCAGATTGAATTTACACAGCAATCAAAGAAGATAGAAATACGATGCTGATGAACGAATGATAGAATAATCATCCATATTTGGACCCCTGCTTATTTTGGACGCTTTCATATATTTGTATCCTTTACTGTCAATTATTGTAAATTCGTTTGGTTTGACGAAGATAATTACATTCTGTGGGTTGTGTTTAAGTCCCAGCATAATTAGTTCATCTCTAATTCCTTTAAATTAGTCAAAATTCGCAATTGAAAAATTGATATCGAAAACGATTCACAATTCCACGATTACCTACAGAAATCGGGAGAAGTGATGCAAATCCAATTTAGGATTTAAGAGTACAAATTTATTGTTTTTAAATGATCGAATAATTTTGTCTCTCTTTGGATCTTGCATTTTATGTATTTGAAATGGTTAGTTTGTGAATTTTTACTTAGAAGTGTCAAATAACTAGTCCAAAATATGTCGTAAAAATAATAGCGTCAAAATATTTCGGGCACAGCTAGATTTTCTTTTGTAATAGCAGTCTGTTTATCAATTTAGAATAATCAAAATTATCACTTCATCAATTATTTTTTTGCGGTGCGGTTGCGGTAAAACCGCGCGGTAAGAGAAATGAATAATAGTATCCATATTATTTAAACTTAGATATTTGTTTTTCCAATATAAAAAAGTTCTAGACCCTTAGGAAGAACAATTCAAAACTTGTCTCGTTCAAAAGAGAAGCAAGTTTCCGGATAGTGAGTATATCAGTAATATTGGTTTGTTTGTGGTAATATTGTTCTACCTAGGGTTGGCGGCGGTTGCGGTAATTACCGCAACCGCGCGGTATTCACCGCACCCGCACTGCAACAACTGCGGTGCGATGAAACACTTTATCCCGCGGATGCAGTGCGGGAAATGAGGTATTACCGCAACCGCGCTTCAAAAAATAATTGATAAAATCTGCAGTCTGCATTGAAAAGTGAATTAAAACCATAATGTTTACTATTTGAGAGGGGCGCAACTAGATTTATTTTCTTAACGAATACTTAGCAACGTCATTGTTAGGAGAACCCCTTTGTCAGAACTTTCGAATTTTACTTATTACTCTACATGAAAACATTGAATTGTTCTTATTCCCATAGGCTTGTCAATGATTTGAAAAGAAATCCTGATATCATCTGTATTCGATCTATCGCTACTTCATTTTTTATATTTTGGTTATTCTAATATTATAAAACATACTGTTATTAAGAAATTAAATCTATAAGCTGTGTCCAATATAATTTTTCATCATCATTTTACGACATATTTTGAACACAATTTGTTTTATACTTCAGAGCAAAAATTTACAAACGAACCTTTTCAAATATATAAAACGCAATACAATAAAATCATCGAAAAACAATTGAATTGTGCTGCCAAATCCAATTTAAAAATGCATCATTTCTCCCGATTCCTCTTGGCAATCGTAGAATTATGAATCGTTCTCGATGACATTTTCTCAACTGTGAATTTTGATGAATTTGGAGCACTTAGAGATGAACTAATAATACTGAGACTTGAACACAACCCAAAAAATGTAATTATCTTCATCAAACCAAAGAATTTGAAGGAATTAGCAGTAAAGGAGACAAATGTATAAAAAGCGTCCAAAATAAGGAGGGGTCTAAATTAGGCTGATTACCCTATCATTCACTCTTCAACATCGTATTCCCATCTCTTGATTTCTGCGTAAATTCACAATGAATTTTTCTGCAATCCGTTTCATAAGACTCTTTCTCAAAAAGTATGCACATTAACTTTTTTTCCGCGCACGTTCATTGTTTGTCCAACTGGTAATATTTTCTACCGAATTAAGAACTAATATTTTTCACTAATATTTTGTCACTTTTTGAATGCTTCCGAAGTTAGTTATCCCCTATTTATAATAACATTTGTGGTGTATGCTGCAAATCAGATGGATTCCTGATTAGATGTTATGTGTAGAACGTTTTTTGTCAAATATGGCGTCGTTCTTGTTGATGAAATTCAACATGTTTTATATCACTGTGTTGAGATACTATGTAGAAGTGCTGGTAGGGAGCCCTTATTCATCTCATTAGTCAGGATATCACACTATTTCGTTGATAACTCGACTTAGAGTTACTGGATTGCGTTTAAATAGGTATTTTGCTTCGTTCCTAAAAAGCAGCACAGTTAAAAATTTTGCCTGGAAAATGTAAAATGATAGCATTTGAGCGAAACGAAAAGTCGAGTACAACGTACCCTTATTCATCCTACAGTTTGAGCTAATGCGTTGAATAGAGATAGTAGATACTGCTCTAACTAATGTGTTCAAAAGGTGAGATGAATTAGGGAGCAGTAACCCTATTTTTCCTTTATTTTTTATGAATTTCCTTCAAGAATTAAAGGTGACTTTTAGTGCGAGTGCGAAAAAGGTTCCTTTCATTTTCATGTGTCAAAGTCATTGCAAATATGAAAATTTAAAGAAAAAAATATACAACATTATTCCATTTTTTAAATTAACTGAAGGATGATTACATTAGAAGTTTTCCTATTAATTGCTGCGGAAGAATGTTTTTGTATGTATAACGATGAAATACAGCTACATTTCATAGGACTTCAGCGCTATGCTAATATTTAGAGGCATGACAATGTTTTAGCTGAATGACAATGTTTCGAAAATATTTGTCTCAAAATGTACGGCATTTTATTAATAAAAATTGCAAAAGTTGAATTTTTTCGTAAATGTTACATTCTAAGGAGTCCGTCAAAGTTAATTTTAGTGTAAATAAGAATAAACTTTTATTGTATTTTATTGTATTGTATACAAAATAAATGAATAATTTTTCAACACAATTTTTTAAAAATACATGAATTTTACCGCATTACCGCCCGGTGTGGTGCGGTAAATTCAGTGTGATTGCGGTAAGCGGTGCGGTTTTTATTATTTTTTGCGGTTGCAGAGCGGACTATGCATTTACCGCCCACATCAGCACCGCGACTAACCCTAGTTCTACCAGAAACAAAAAATATACCGAGTAAAAATATTATTCAAATTCAAAATTTGAATTAACGCGAAATTGGCTAAATGTCGGTCATTGGCGTCTTGGGCGGCATTTATTAACGCAACAAGTCCCTCTTTCTGATACTGTATGTCTAAAGATTCATCCCCCTAAAAGTGAGATCTCTTCTGAGAGCTATTCATTGAAACGCAATCTCCAAAATTAATCATCAAAATGTTAAAAAAAAATTGTTTTAGATAGAACATTTCAGATTTAGTCTCAGACGAAAGAGGAGTATCTATGCTTTCAGTTAGTGAATACCTCAGCGATACTGATTATTTGTTTAAATATTGTTATACCAGAGACACTGTGGGATATTTTCAAAAACTCTCGACCTACAAAGTTTAATAACTTTGTCTGGTAACCTCCAATCAATATGCAACCTTCAACAAAGCTGTTAGTATTGAAATATGCTACGCGGCTTAAGTTTTGAGGTATACAGAATTGCTGTGGAGTGTTTTTATTGAATTTATTGCTTCTAATTTTCCATATATACCTATTCATATATAAATTTGAATACACTTGAGAGTGAACTAGAGCTATTGGAAGCTCATATTTAGCAAATGGTATGTGAGCCAATTCACAGTGTTCCTAAAACCGTTATTAACTAAAAAAATGACCATAAATTTGGCATACGGCATTCGAAAGATACAGTATCCAAGCATCTTCTCAGTGAATTTTTTTTTTTTTTTATTTCGATTATAGAGGTTTTAACCTTGAGGTCATTCGCCTCTTCGGGTTAGAAAAATCTCTTGTGAAAAATTTCTAACCCTATGTGCGGGGTCGGGACTCGAACCCAGGTGCGCTGAGTACAAGGCAATCGATTTACCAACTACGCCACGCCCACCCCCTTCTCAGTGAATTTCAAAATGATCCATCGAGGGATTCGAGAGATATGGCGATTTGAAGTTTTATGATACGTTTCATAAGGCTACCAGCAAACACCCACGGGTTTGGTCCAATCTCTATAAACAAAAAAAAATATTTATCTACTTATTTAGTACATGGCATTCGAAAGATATAGTAATTAAGTATATCCCTTGCAAGTTTGAAAATATTTCATTGACGGAATCGAAAGTTATAACGGTTTTGATGTGGTATGCGGTCATAGATGAGTTTTCTACCAGACTTCAAGCGTGAATCCATGTTTGTCCATTGACTATTAAGATCGTTTATACGTGTCGCTGTTTTTAAAGGAAACCCTTGCGATTTAATTACATAAATATAATGTACAAATGGTGTTATTTATATGGTGCACTGAAAAAATATGAAAATAGGGTTGTCTACCAAACGTTAAATATAAAGTGTAATTTAAAAACCTGTTTTAACCCACCTAGCGGTGCAATTGTGCCTTTCTCATTTCTCTAAACTATGGCACGGAGGCTTTTTATGTTCAACATAATCGTGGAAATGTCCATTACATTCTTAGTACACTTTGCACTTATACACAATGGCATGCCAGCCACGAACTTAGTGAGCTACGTGTCGACGGTGAAACACTTGAAACAAAAAATATCATACTCCATTAGCCTAATCAGCATTAGATCAATGTTATCTGCTTGCTAACTCATTTTGTCATGCGGGGGTGGGTATGTGAAGAGGGCGAAAGTCCCATGAACGAACGACTCCCCAGCTTAAATTGGTATGCTTTGTGATATAGTGGTGGTTTAAAGATGATGGGGTTGAAAGGGAGGGGTATGAGGGCTGGATGGGGTGGTGGTCTGAGGGGTGATTTAGGGAGATTTTCAAAGGAGGGGCGCGAACAGTAGAGGGGGGGGGGGGTGTAACCCCTCTCCGTAAACCATCAACTACGCCCCTGTTAAAATCCAGAAACCCTAAACGAGTCGAAAAAAAAATTTGGCCGGGATTAGGTTGACGTTTTTCAGAGTGATTGCATAACCTTTCTATATGAGAAAGGCAAAAATGTGCCAAAATCCAAAAAAGTGAATCGTAGTCAAATTTTTTTTTTCGAGTTTGCATCAAATCTCGACGTTTCATGCACCTTGAACACATTTAGCATCAAAAATAAAAATTCTATTTTTAATTTTTCCTATAGTTTATATGAGAAATTTCTGTGTGGCCGCACTCTGAAACCCGTAATTCCGGAACCAGAATTCCGATCGATCCAAAATTCAATAGCAGCCGATGGGAAGGTTGCACCTTTCATTTGAGATTAAGTTTGGGCAAATCAGTCCAGCCATCTCTGAGAAAAATGAGTGACATTATTTGACACATACGCACATACACACACACATACACACACATACACACACATACATACATACACACACACATACAGACTTTTTCCGATCTCGACGAACTGAGTCAAACGGGATATGACACTCGGCCCTCCGGGCCGGGATTAGGTTGACGTTTTCAGAGTGATTGCATAACCTTTCTATATGAGAAAGGCAAAAATGTGCCAAAATCCAAAAAAGTGAATCGTAGTCAAATTTTTTTTTCGAGTTTGCATCAAATCTCGACGTTTCATGCACCTTGAACACATTTAGCATCAAAAATAAAAATTCTATTTTTAATTTTTCCTATAGTTTATATGAGAAATTTCTGTGTGGCCGCACTCTGAAACCCGTAATTCCGGAACCAGAATTCCGATCGATCCAAAATTCAATAGCAGCCGATGGGAAGGTTGCACCTTTCATTTGAGGCTAAGTTTGGGCAAATCGGTCCAGCCATCTCTGAGAAAAATGAGTGACATTATTTGACACATACGCACATACATACACACACACATACACACTCACATACACACACACATACATACATACACACACACATACAGACTTTTTCCGATCTCGACGAACTGAGTCGAATGGGATATGACACTCGGCCCTCCGGGCCGGGATTAGGTTGACGTTTTTCAGAGTGATTGCATAACCTTTCTATATGAGAAAGGCAAAAAAATAAATGAAAGTTGGAATGTACTTCAAAAGGCCATATCTCAATGGTATGTTGACTGATTCTAATTATTTTTTCATTATTGAACAGGTAGACGTTTCATCGTTAATTTTCATCAAGAAGAATATAAAATAGAGTTGTCTACGTAAATAAATAGACAATATAATTGGTCTCAACTATATGTATTATAATTATTTAGTGATTATTTTTGTATTAAAAATAGCGGCCTATCAATTTTTATATACTAGTTGATTGCAATTGCTGTTTACTACAAATTATGGATATATCAAATGTTAAAACTAACAGCAATTGCAATCAACTAGTATATAAAAATTGATAGGCCGCTATTTTTAATACAAAAATAATCACTAAATAATTATAATACATATAGTTGAGACCAATTATATTGTCTATTTATTTACGTAGACAACTCTATTTTATATTCTTCTTGATGAAAATTAACGATGAAACGTCTACCTGTTCAATAATGAAAAAATAATTAGAATCAGTCAACATACCATTGAGATATGGCCTTTTGAAGTAAACATTCCAACTTTCATCTATTTTTTTTTTAATTTACACATTATATTTAACGTTTGGTAGACAACCCTATTTTCATATTTTCTCAGTGCATCATATAAATAACACCATTTGTACATTATATTTATGTAATTAAATCGCAAGGGTTTCCTTTAAAATTCGCGACACGTATAAACGATCTAAGTAGTCAATGGACAAACATGGATTCACGCTTGAAGTCTGGTAGAAAACCCATCTATGACCGCATACCACATCCAAACCGTTATAACTTTCGATTCCGTCAATGAAATATTTTCAAACTTGCAAGGGATATACTTGATTACTATATCTTTCGAATGCCATGTACTAAATAAGTAGACAAATATTTTTTTTTGTTTATAGAGATTGGACCAAACCCGTGGGTGTTTGCTGGTAGCCTTATGAAACGTATCATAAAACTTCAAATCGCCATATCTCTCGAATTCCTCGATGGATCATTTTGAAATTCACTGAGAAGATGCTTGGATACTGTATCTTTCGAATGCCGTATGCCAAATTTATGGTCATTTTTTTTAGTTAGTAACGGTTTTACGAACACCGTGAATTGCCATTTGTATTAGCAGTGTTCAAAAACAATCAAAATTGTTGCCGGTCTAATATTTTTATTTAATTAAAAAATGTGACTCTGCTGTGCTGCAACCCCTGCAAAAATCGTTTTAAATTGCATATACGAAATGCTGTAGCACTTTGATACAAAAATATTCGACATCGGAACTGAATGAACACTTTATTGCCGCATCTCTCAGGCCTAAACCTAGCCAATTCACAGTATGTAACTGCAGTCTCCTCTAAGTCAACCCAACGTCATCTAAGAGCACAGTCACACAGTGTTGAATGCAAATAACCAAATATGTGTGGTGAACGATCGTTATATATAACCGTCTGCATGCATGTGAAGTAGAAAAGGCAATCGACCGTTTGTCCGACACTGTCACTGGGTTAAGGTGAAGGTCATATATTCTCTATGCTATGCTACCAGTGTTCTTCCCTTGCTCTTTGCTAGACCAGTTATATGCGCTGCCAGGGTATGTGTTTTTGCTATTTTTATCTGAGTAAAAACTGTGGTGTGCATGCACAGTCGTACAGTGAAGCTTAGTTAGTCAGACTGAAAACATGAACGTTCGCATACAAAGTTAAGCAGCATATCGTCGCTGTTGTGCTATCTTATGACAAGCGCCATTTATCACTTTTCGAGAAAAACGATTTTTAAAGTTTGAGATTGTATATCTTTAAATTTATAAATGTTAGACACTTTTCGGAAAAGGCAATTGATACGTTTATCTTTTCTGTAGTAATCTCTCGATTTATGCGAAGATCTGTAAACGTCACATTGTAGATATTTTAAAATTCAGTTACATGGCATAACTAACTCGGTTCACCCCAAAATGGCGTTTGTCATAAGATAGCACAACAGCGACGATTAGGGTTCGTCGCGGTGCGGATGTGGGCGGTAAATGGATTGTCCGCACCGCAACCGCAAAAAAAATAATAAAACCGCACCGCTTACCGCAACCGCACTTTAATTACCACACCGCACCGCGCGGTAATGCGGTAAATGCGGTAAAATTTTAATATTTTTAAAAATAGTGTTGAAAAATTATATAATAAAATGCTTTTCTTATTCACACGAAATTTAACTTTAAGGGACTCCTCAGAATGTAATGTTTATGAAAAAAATCAACTTTTCCATTTTCTATTAATAAAATTCCAAGGGGGTGGCGTAGCGTAGTTGGTAAATCAATTGCCTTGTACGCAGCGCACCTGGGTTCGAGTCCCGACCACGCACATAGGGTTAGAAATTTTTCATAAGAGATTTTTCTAACCCGAAGAGGCGAATGACCTTAAGGTTAAAACCTCTATAATCGAAATAAAAAAAAATAAAATTCCGAACATTTTAAGGCAAACATTGTACATTCAAAAACGTTCTACTGCAGTAACAGGAAAACTTTTATTTTAGCAACCCTTCAGTTAATTGAGAAAAGTGGTATAAAAAAGGAAATAAGAAATGAAGTTGCATATTTTTTTCTTTAAATTTTCGTATTTTCAATGTTTTTGACATATCAAAATGAAATGGACGATTTTCACATTTACGTAGTAAAAACCACCTTTCATTCTTAAAGGAATTTCACCAAAAAAATTTAAAGTCGAAATACCAGTACTTCTATATAGTAGCGCATATATTCCAATACAGTGAAATAAAAACATATTGTATTTCATCAATAAGAACAACGCCACATTTGACGAAAAAAATGCTCTATACATTACATCTAATCAGGAGTCCGGTCTCAACCGGTACAGAATTATTGAACATTAGAAAAACCGCAAGAAATGTATGATTTGTAGTATACAGCAGAAATGATATTTAAAAATAGGGGGTTTTACGGACAAAATATACCAAAACTTCCGCATTCTTCAAGAAACAGATGTATTCTCATTCAAAAACTAAGATTGCTCCCTTTAAAATGTATGAAGTGTAATTTTCTAAAGGCTAGTTCAAAAGTTCTAGAATTTAATGTATTTTCCTCTAATATTTTCCCAAAGAGCCAATGGCAAAAACTTCAATTGAAGTGAACGGGAGTCAAACTATGTGGTATTTGCAAAGCAAGCTTCAAAAAAGCTACAAGATAGTCTTAACTGAAAAATATTAGCACTTAATTTGGTAGAAAATTATAGTAAATTTGAATGGAAGTACGCGAAAAAAGTTATGTAGCATACTTTTTGAAAAAGAGTTCAATAAAATTGACTGCCGAAAAATTCAAATTAAATTTACACAGCAATCAAAGAAGATAGAAATACGATGTTGATGAACAAATGATAGAATAATCATCCTAATTTGGACCCCTCCTTATTTTGGACGCTTTCATACATTTGTATCCTTTACTGCCAATTACTCCAAATTCGTTTGGTTTGATGAAGATAATTATGTTCTTTGGGTTGTGTTTAATTACTTTATCTCTAATTCCCACAATAATTACATTATCTCTAATTCCTTTAAATTAGTCAAAATTCACAGTTGAAAAATTGATATCGAAAACGATTTATAATTCCACGATTTCCAACAGAAATCGGGAGAAGCGATGCACTTTTAAATTGGATTTAAGAGCACAAATTTATTGTTTTTAAATGATCTAATAATTTTGCCTTTATTTGGATCTTGCATTTTATGTATTTTAAATGGTTAGTTTGTGAAGTTTTACTTAGAAATATGAAATAACTAGTCCAAAATAAGTCGTAAAAATAATAGCGTCAAAATATTTCGGACACAGCTAGATTTTCTGTCGTTATAACAGTTTGTTTATGAATTTAGAATAATCAAAATTATCACCTAATCAATTTTCTTTTGCGGTGCGGTTGCGGTAAAACCGCGCGGTAAAAGCTTTTTCCCGCACCGCATCTGCGGGAAAAAGTGTCTCACCGCACCGCAGATTTTGCGGTGCGGGTGCGGTAAATACCGCGCGGTTGCGGTAATTACCGCAACCGCGACGAACCCTAGCGACGATATACTTACCTGGCATAGGGGTTACCGTGATCAAAGTTAAGCAGCAATAGTATTTTATAGCAAATTGTTTGCATTTTTCTGCTAGTATAGGCACTATGCTGAACCACAGAGTTCTACAAAATCTATAAAGAAAACTTTGAAATATTTGACTATGCAATTAGTACAGTCTTGAATATTTTTCGAGGTGATTGTTTGAGCCTCAAGGTTTTAAAACAAATAGACAATTCATATGCTTGTCTCAAAATCAATCTAAGTGCAACCATCTATTATCACCTCCTATTGTGAAACGACATAGCGACTACCGTGGAACAAAACAAAATATTAGCTACATACAACTATATAATACTTACTTACTAATATATAGTGATAGTTGGTAGTTAGATGGGCTCTAGCCTATCTATCAACTATCTATTTTTCTTATCTTAGAGATCCAAAATATGCAAAAATAGGAATTCTGATTTTTTTTAAATTTTGCGCTGTTAGACCCCCTTAAGGGAAATTTAGACTAAATAATCAGAAAAGGTAATGAGGCCATATCTAGGGACTAATGAAGAATATTTTTAGAGCCTCGATTTCTTGAAAGGAAAGAAAAATATATGAACTGATTTTGTCAATGTCCCCGTTTTATCAACCTAAAATTCACCAAGAGGCTGATAAAAACGGGTCTTTACTGTATCTTGATAAAGTTATGTGTACAATTTCGCAGCCCCAATGCAAGGTACCGCTAGAAAACTCACTTACAAGAAAGAAAATCGTCACTATGCTCTATGACAATTTGACTTAGCTTGCATATTACATTTTATAGGCATAACTGTTCCACATCTCATCTGCAAAAAATGAGATGATACAACCTGTGATGTTAACAGCCGTAAGGTATTGTTAAAAGTGCACACATTACATGACTTAGAAAGATAAAGAATGTATGTGGAAAATATAAGCTAAATGGATATACTTCGGAAGCCATGGCACTTCATTTTCAGCATTTATATCGTACCAATCTTACCGTATAACATAACAAATTGTTCGAATAAACGCGTAAGTGAAAAACAAATGGCTACCTCACCGCGTTGGTTACTTTGCCTCGTTCTACTTCACCATGTAAAAAAATAGCGAGGCAAATCTTGTCATGGTGTGTTTTATCTTCACAGAAAAAAAGTTTCACATATGTTGATAGTCCTCAGACAGCATGCTTGCATCTCGGTGTGTACAAAGCATACACCGAGCTTAAAGGACATGCATACAATATACATGTGCTGTATGTGTTACGATTATTTTGCATCACATTCTAGACCATCACAGCGTCAACTAACACAAACGCTGCGATGAGGAATAGTTTTTACTTTCTACTTGTTGACTCGTTGTCGATCGGCTTCACGTCAACATCAAACCGTTAGCCGAAACATGTTCTCACTCTCACTCTCGTTTCTTTGCTACTAACTTCTTAACCCTCCGGCACTCGCGACAAATTTTGTAACACGAGCACCCGCGCGTTGTACTTAGTACAACATAGTCTTTAGAATACTTCGTGATCCGTATCATTTGGAGCACTACTTTCTTCTGCACTGTATCTGAAGTGTCTAATTTTTTAGCAGATATGTATCTTCGGCAATGTTGTTCTGGTGATCAAAACCTACGAGGTGGTATGCGAAATAGCTCGATATTCTTCCACTAAGTGGCGCTAGTGACCATGCCACTTTGGCCTACTGCATCTCGAATTCCTGATTTGTTAGGAGGACGGTGTTTTCGATATAGTTGCACAAGAGATAAAAATCTACGAAGCGATACACTGAATAGTTAAGAATTCTGCCACTAAGTAGCGCTAGTGTGCATGCATATTCATGATTTCTGAATCTCAGCGACTATTTAGAAGTGCAGTGTGTTTGTCAAAGTATGATAGTATAATTCATGTCATAAGTGAGCTATACGATTTTCGAATGAAACCAGTACGTTGGACAAATTGATGAACAATTATGTTTGTTTAGCATCTTTCTGTATTTAGGAAGGTTGTGTCATTATGTCTATACGTATTATAAGCAGCCCCTTTTACCGATTACCATCGTGAGTGGTTGATTGGTGTTACAGAAATGGTACAGAGGAGTTTTATGACTTCCACATCATAATTTCTTTGCGTAAATATTCCAAAACATAAATAGAAAAAACTAGTTTAGCTGAGCAAGAGGAACGTCATTTGACAATGAACTTATTTTCGAAATATCATTGATTTATTTTCTCCCATGGTGACATTCACCATTTTCGGTTTTAGGTCGAAGAAAAAAGAGAACAACGACCTTCCAAAGAGTCAGGAAACTGAAATACAGTAAGTCGACAAAATTACATGCTCACGCTCACTAGCGCTTCCTAGTGGAAGAATTCCATATTATTCGATATACTAGGTTTTGATCTCGTGAGCAACTGTACCCAATGCAGTGACTCGCTAAAAAATCAGGAAATTGAGATACATTAGGTTGAACAACTGACATGCTCCCTAGCGCCGCCTAACGCTAGTTTTATGAAGCAGCCGTTATACCACCTCATAGGTTTTTTTTTATTCAAATCGTTTATTTGATAAGGCACGTTGCGTTAGCTTAAAGGTGCCAATTTTGTTTTGTTTTACATGTTAAATTGCTTAAAACTAGGGGATTACATATTGATTTTTTAAAAATGAAACTAATGCGATTTTATAGCTATCTTATATATCTATACAAGGGGATAATATTATTTTCGTAAGATTAGGGGGGTCATTTAGTTTTTGTGGCAATATGGTTTGACATTTTTATCAGTGAGATTATTGGAGCAAATAATGTTTAACTAAGGGGGACATTTTTTACGACTATATTAAAAGTAGGAATAACTAGAGGGCATGATTGAATTTTGTAAAGATTCGTAATTATAGTTATTTTTGTGGGTAGTAGAGTTGGGAATTTTCAACGAGATTATATAATATAATAGTTAAAACTAGAAGAGACAAGAAGAGCAAAATGCTTCGTGATGATATTGGGGGGGTTAGGGGTGTTACTTCTGGGTATAAGAGTCAGGGGAGGGAGGGTAGACAAAGATGGCAGGGAGAGAAAATTATTTCAGTTTCAGGCATCGTGAGATCAACGGATGGATCACAAACTCGGGTGGCCTTCATCAGGGGAATCATGTACTGGGACGCCGGGTGGTCCTCCTCAAGATGGCAGGGGTTTTTCCAGACGATTTCGTAGTACGGCTCAGATGTGGATCGGCTACATTTCGAGTTAAGCGTGTTATTTTCGTGCCGTAGGTCCCGTGTTTGTTGGCTCATTCGATACAGATGCTTTGATACAGGTGGAAGAGGGTTCTGAGAATGATAAGGAAAATAAGAAGGGGCAGTTAGACTTGTATATTGATGGTTTTCACGCGGCTTGCCAGCACATCTCGAACCGGGACGTTGGTTGGTCTTCCTCGGGCCCGCAGGGTATCCATTAGCCGAGACCTGGCGGAACTGTACTCGGTGCACGCCCAGACAATGTGCTCGATGTCGTGATAGCCGTCGCCACAAGCGCAGATACCACTATCCACGAGCCCAATACGCCGGAGATGTGCATCCAACGTGTGGTTTGCCATGAGTCGGGACATCAAACGAATGAAGTCACGACCCACATCCATCCCCTTGAACCAAGGTTTCGTCGATACCTTAGGGATTATCGAATGTAGCCACCTTCCCAGCTCCCCACTGCTCCACGAAGTTTGCCAACTTTCGAGGGTTCTCTGATGAGTAATACTAAAAAATTCGCTGAAGCAAGTTGGTCTTTCGTAAACGTCTCCTTCTAAGGCACCCACCTTAGCTAAGGAGTCTGCCTTCTCGTTGCCCGGAATGCAGCAATGAGAAGGGACCCATACCAAGGTAATCTGGAAAGAGTTGTCAGATAAAGCACTCAGTAGCTCCCCAAAAAATACGAGGAGTGCTTTCCATGCTTCATCGAGCGAATAGCGTCAATGGAACTGAGGCTATCCGAAACGATGAAGTAATGGCCTGCGGGTAATGTTTCAATGACTCCAAGGGTATACTGAATGGCAGCTAATTCTGCGGCGTAAACTGAAGCAGGGTCACTGAGTTTGTAGGAGGCAGTGAACTTTTGATTGAAAATACCGAAGCCAGTGGACCCTTCGAGGTTTCATCCGTCAGTATAAAACATCTTAGAACAGTCGACTTCTCGGAATTTATTATAAAAAATGTTTGGAACCACTTGTGGGCGTATGTGGTCCGGAATTCCACTAATCTCGTCTTTCATGGATGTGTCGAAGAAAACAGTAGATTCAGAAGTATTTATGAAATGCACACGGTTGGGATTGTAAGAAGAAGGGTTAATATTCTGCGCCATGTAGTCAAAGTACAGGGACATGAAACGGGTATGAGAATTGAGCTCAAGCCTTTCGAAATTTTCAATCACGACCGGGTTCAAGATATCGCATCGAATGAGCAATCGATATGAGAGTTCCCAAAATCGATTTTTCAACGGGAGAACGCCCGACAGCACTTCGAGACTCATCGTATGGGTCGACTGCATGCACCCTAAGGCGATACGCAAACAACGATACTGAATTCTTTCGAGTTTGATGAAATGTATGTTCGCGGCTGAGCGAAAGCAGAAGCATCCGTATTCCATTACCGACAGTATCGTTGTTTGACACAACCTAATTAGGTCTCCTGGGTGGGCACCCCACCATGTTCCGGTTATTGTACGAAGAAAGTTGATCCTTTGCTGGCATTTCTGTTTCAGATACCGAATATGGCATCCCCAAGTACCTTTCGAGTCGAACCAGACCCCTAGATATTTTACTGTGAAGACCTGAGCGATAGTTTGACCCATTAATAGAAGCTGTAGTTGTGCTGGTTCACGCTTCCTTGAAAATACAACCAGCTCAGTTTTCTCCGTGGAAAATTCGATACCCAGCTTAATAGCCCAAGCAGGCAAATTGTCCAAGGTATTCTGTAATGGTCCTTGTAGATCGACAGCTTTGGGTCCCGTAACAGACACCACGCCATCGTCTGCAAGTTGCCTTAACGTGCAGGAATTGTCAAGACATTCATCAATGTCGTTGACGTAGAAATTGTATAACAGGGGGCTTAGACATGAGCCCTGGGGAAGGCCCATGTAGCTAAATCGTGATGTCGATAAGTCACCATGCGAAAAATGCATATGCTTTTCCGACAACAAGTTTAGTAAAAAGTTGTTTAAAGTCGCTGAAAGACCATGCTGGTGCAGCTTCTCTGAAAGAATGTTGATCGAAACTGAATCAAAAGCCCCCTTAATATCTAGGAACACTGATGCCATCTGCTCTTTGCTAGCATAGGCCATTTGAATTTCAGTTGAGAGCAACGCAAGACAATCGTTCGTCTCTTTGCCTTTGCGAAAGCCAAATTGTGTATCTGACAGTAAGCCATTTGCTTCGACCCAATTGTCGAGGCGGGATAGGATCAATTTCTCGAACAACTTCCGGATACAGGATAGTATTGCGATCGGACGGTACGAATTGTGGTCGGAGGCTGGTTTTCCTGGTTTTTGGATGGCGATGACCTTCACTTGTCTCCAATCGAGTGGGACAATGTTAGCCTCGAGGAACTTATTAAATAAGTTCAACAAGCCAAGAGACGCTCTTGGCAGAGTCAGGCAGATTCTTCAACAAGTTGAATTTGATTCTGTCTGGCCCCGGAGCTTTATTGTTACACGACAAGAGAGCAAGTGAGAACTCCATCGAAAAAGGTGTTTCGTTCGCGCTATCGTGAGGAGACGCGGCGCGGTAAATCTTCTGTGCCGGGGCGGAATCCGGACAAACCTTCTTGGCGAAATCAAATATCCAACGGTTTGAATATTCTGCACTCTCGTTAGTACTGTTTCGGTTTTGCAAACGCCGGCCCGTGCCCCAAAGAGTGCTCATCGATGTTTCTCTCGTTAGTCCGTCAACGAACCGGCGCCAGTAACTACGTTTCTTGGCTTTCATCAAACTCTTCATTCGCGTTTCTAACGTCGCATATTGTCGATAGCTAGCGGGTAACCCGTCGTCCCGGAAGGTCTTATAGGCGGCGGCCTTCTCCGCGTACACGTCTGAGCACTCTTTGTCCCACCACGGATTAGGAGAGCGTTTTTGTATGTTCGCGCCGGGTACTGGCTTAGTCTGAGTTTGATTCTCGCTGTCGAAAATCAAGCCAGCCAAAAAGCTGTACTCTTCCTCCGGAGGAAGTTCTTGGGTAGATTCGATGTTGTCGGATATCGCGGCAGTATAGCTCTTCCAATCGATATTTCGTGTGAGGTCATACGAAATATTGATTGATTTCAATGGCCTTGAACCGTTATTGATTGAGACTACAATCGGCAGATGGTCGCTGCCGTGGGGATGTGGGGATCAGGAATTACCTTCCACGTGCAATTTAACCGCAGCGATGTTAAGCAAAGGGACAAGTCTAAGGCGCTCGGGCGCGCTGGAGGAGCAGGAATCCGTGTCATTTCACCCGTGTTTAAAATTGTCAAATTGAAGTTATCGCAAAGATCCTGAATTAAGGAAGACCGGTTATCATCATAGAGGCAACCCCATGCTGTACCGTGAGAGTTAAAGTCTCCTAAAAATAGTCACGGTGCTGGCAGGGATTCTAAGATGTCTTGTAGCCGTCGGTGCCCAACCGCGGTGTTGGGGGGAATATATATGGAAGCTATGCAAAGGCTTTTGCCTTTGGTTGTTACTTGACAAGCGACAACTTCAATACCTGTTATCGAGGGAAGGTTAATTCTGTAGAAGGAATAGCACTTTTTGATCCCCAAAAGCACTCCTCCATAGGGGGTGTCTCGATCCAGGCGAATAATATTAAAGTCGTGGAAGTTGAGATCTACGTCGGAAGTTAACCAAGTTTCACATAATGCAAATGCATCGCAACTCAAATTATTTATTAAAATTTTGAATGAATCGATTTTCGGGATGATACTTCTGCAATTCCACTGTAGAACAGTGATCAAATCCGTGACCTCGTTCGATGAGTTAGCCATCGAAGGATACAATCGCTGAGAGGAGGGGCCATTTAGCAGTCAACTGCTTCAAAAATGTTCTCACTGTAGGGAGAAAAGCTAACATAAGACTTTTAATAGGATCAGTAATATTGAAAGTTTTTATTATCCAGTGCACTATGTCCGAGAGTTTTATAATTCCAATGCTGTGATTACTCTCGAACTGAAACAAAGGAACACTTGGGATTTTTGATGTTCCTGGAAGTGCTGGGAACTCCTTCTCTGAGCTTAATCCTCCGAGACCAGGAGCTAATTGCTTCGGTTTGGTTGCAACACTTCCAATAGATGTCACTTTCGGAGGCCCGTCAAGGGACACCTTCTGGCCTTTACAAGGAACTTTACGAGAGGAAATGTTCCACCTCTTCCTATAAATTCTAGGCACCCTAGTAGATGTTCCCTCTTGTGGGTTACCAGCCTCGCCCTCGTCAGGAGGCAAGTGAGTATAGATGTTTGCTGAGGATGGTGGCGTAACATTCTTTAACATTTCAGCGAAAGAATGTTTGGATCGTCCCGCAAGGGAACGTTTCAGTTTATCCCCGCGTAGTTTGTACGCGGGACATGCCGAGATATCATGCAGACTCTCCGCACAGTAAGGACACTTTTCAGCTTGCTTACTGCACGAATCATCTAGATGATTCTCCCCGCATTTTCCACCGCGGGCCTTATTGCTACAATGGGTGGCTATGTGACCCAGTTGTTTACACTTTGTGCAATTCATGATCCGCGGCACAAACAGACGCACAGGCAGACGAACCTTGTGCAAGAGAACGAAATTTGGCAAAGTGGTACCAGCGAAGGTCACCCGTTAAGAGTTTGATTGGGGGTACGTTTTTGAACCATCCCCCGCAACTACTACTGAGTGCAAACGTTTGCACTCAATTATTTTCACTGGCTGAAGTAAGCGGTCTCTGAAACGGCCAACCCCGTACTTGAGTAGATCCTCGCACGTCAAACTCTCATCGGTTACGACGCCTTCGGATTGTACTTTTACAGCTGGAATATACACGTTATAATCCCGCGTAAAGTGCTCACAGCAAGCAATATCGTTTGTCTGCTTTGAGTTGGCTAGCAACACCCTTATCTTGTCTGAGCGGACCTTTGAAATTTCGGTCACAGCCGAGAATAGGGTTCGTCGCGGTTGCGGTAATTACCGCAACCGCGCGGTATTTACCGCACCCGCACCGCAAAATCTGCGGTGCGGTGAGACACTTTTTCCCGCAGATGCGGTGCGGGAAAGAGCATTTACCGCGCGGTTTTACCGCAACCGTACCGCAAAAAAAATAATTGATGAAGTGATAATTTTGATTATTCTAAATTGATAAACAGACTGCTATTACAAAAGAAAATCTAGCTGTGCTCGAAATATTTTGACGCTATTATTTTTACGACATATTTTGGACTAGTTATTTGACACTTCTAAGTAAAAATTCACAAACTAACTATTTCAAATACATAAAATGCAAGATCCAAATAGAGACAAAATTATTCGATCATTTAAAAACAATAAATTTGTACTCTTAAATCCTAAATTGGATTTGCATCACTTCTCCCGATTTCTGTAGGTAATCGTGGAATTGTGAATCGTTTTCGATATCAATTTTTCAATTGCGAATTTTGACTAATTTAAAGGAATTAGAGATGAACTAATTATGCTGGGACTTAAACACAACCCAAAGAATATAATTATCTTCGTAAACCAAACGAATTTACAATAATTGGCAGTAAAGGATACAAATGTATGAAAGCGTCCAAAATAAGGAGGGGTCCAAATATGAATGATTATTCTATCATTCGTTCATCAGCATCGTATTTCTATCTTCTTTGATTGCTGTGTAAATTCAATGTGAATTTTTCTACAGTCAATTTTAATGGACTCTTTCTGAAAAAGTATGCTACATAACTTTTTTTCGCGTACTTCCATTCAAATTTACTATAATTTTCTACCAAATTAAGTCCTAATATTTTTCAGTTAAGACTATTTTGTAGCTTTTTTGAAGCTTTTTTTTGCCAAATACCACATAGTTTGACTCCCGTGCACTGCAATTGAAGTTTTTGCCTTTGGCTTATTGGCAAAATATTAGACGAAAATACATTAAATGCTAGAACTTTCGAACTAGCCTTAGGAAAATTACACTTCATGCATTTTCAAAGGGAGCAATCTTAGTTGTTGGATGAGAATACATCTGTTTCTTGAAGAATGTGGAAGTTAGAGTTTTGAGATATATTGTCCGTAAAACCCCCTATTTTTAAAAATCATTTCTGCTGTATGCTACAAATCATACATTTTTTGCAGTTTTTCTAATGTTCAATAATTCTGTACCGGTTGAGACCGGACACCTGATTAGATGTAATGTAAAGAGCAATTTTTTCGTCAAATATGGCGCCGTTCTTATTTATGAAATACAATATTGGAATATATGCGCTACTATATAGAAGTACTGGTATTTCGACTTTAAATTTTTGTTGGTGAAATTCCTTTAAGAATGAAAGGTGGTTTTACTACGTAAATGCGAAAATCATACATTTTATTTTCATATGTCAAAAGCATTGAAAATATGAAAATTTAAAGAAAAAAATATGCAACTTCATTTCTTATTACATTTTTATTCCCCTTTTTCAATTAACTGAAGGGTTGCTAAAATAAAAGTTTTCCTATTACTGCAGTAGAACGTTTTTGAATGTATAATGTTTGCCTTAAAATGAACGGAATTTTATTAATAGAAAATGAAAAACTTGATTTTTTCATAAACAATACATTCTGAGGAGTCTCTTAAAGTTAAATTTCGTGTGAATAAAAATAACATTTTATTATATATTGTTACACAAATGAACAATTTTCCAACACTATTTTTTAAAAATATAAAAAAATTACCGCATTTACCACATTACCGCGCGGTGCGGTGCGGTAAATAAAGTGCGGTTGCGGTAAGCGGTGCGGTTTCATTATTTTTTTGCGGTTGCGGTGCGGACAATCCATTTACCGCCCACATCCGCACCGCGACGAACCCTAGCCGAGAACCGTTCCGTCAGATCTCTAGAAATCTGAAGAAGATTCAGTGATTTAGTCTTGGGCCGAAAGAAGACCACAAATGGACCAGTTGAGAGTTCTGGATAGCATTTGGGCCGGGGGGAGCCTTAGAAGTTGAACCCGATTCAACTTCCATTTGACCGTCCGGAGAGGGAACCATAGAAAACGTCAACGTACGGGGTCAGCGCCCGCGCAGACGGAAGAAAGCAATAAATGTGTTACAAAAGACAAAAACCACTTAGCTTTAAACTGGTGTCCAACGACGAACCGATCCGGCTTATACAGCTGGCTATTGTTTAATCCTCACACGCGAACAAAAGGCTGAGGACCAAACCGAACTGGCAAAATAACCTTGAATGCGGATTAACACTATTCTTTATCGTCTCACACAGCACTACGGACTAGAAAAAAACAACCTGTCTCGATGGAGAGCTCGAAAACGAATGACCTCATAGGTTTTGATTTGCTTAGCAACTGAAAATACTCACTTTCTAAAAAATCTACTTCTTGAGTTTCACCAAGATGAAAAAATAACATGCTCACTGGCCGCACCCAGCGGCAGAATTTTATTTCAACCTATTTTATCTTCCATTGTCTAGCTCGTGATCTTCTGAACAAGTTTGCCGAAGGAATTAATCCTCCACATAATCGAGATCACGAGATATATCGAACAGAACATTGTTTGGTCGAACTTCCCAAGTCGCGCGATCTTTTGGTCTGGTTTTTTCAAACAATTTCAGTGCAACAATACACCACTTGTGGTATATCAGTGCACAAAAACTAATGTATCTTGTCCAAAACACGATTTCTGAGGAACAAATAGTGGTTTGGCATTGATAAATTTCTTTGCAACTAAATGATAACGAAAAATCCTAAAGTTTTGTATAAAATACAACAGCGCGAGTACTCGAGGGTTAAAGGTTTTGACTATTTTGCAACTTGGGTTATGGGCCTATTATGGCAATCGAGCTTATTGTAATTCTATTTCGCACCTCTTGGTTTTGAACCAAGCATATCAGATAATGACAATATCTAATTGGCAAAAAAGTGTAATAGTGTCATTCGGTTGAACTCGCACCATTCCGCAAAGGTTACCAGTTGGCGTTGAAGGAAAGCTGCATCATCAGTATTCCGGATTCTATGGTATAATTTGAGGTCGTCAGCGAAAGATAACCGTGGTCCTTCTAAACAAAAGTTGACGTCGTTGAAATACAGAAGAAAAATCAATGGACCGAGATGGCTGCCTTGCGGAATACCAGATGAAGCAAAGAACTCTTCGGATACACAATCACCTATCTTGACTGCTAGACGACGATCACTGAGATACGATTGCATCCAACGGAGAATATTAGTACCAAAGTCTAGTCTATCCAACTTTGCCACTGAAATAGGGTGATTTATCTTGTGAAAAGCAGCTGAAAGGTCCGTGTAGATAACGTCAATTTGAAGGCCGTCCGACATGGCATCTGTAATATATATTGTGAACGACAGAAGATTCGTAGACGTTGAACGTTTCGGCATAAATCCATGCTGATTCTCGGAGATATACTGTTTGCAGTGGCTGGAGATGGATTCCAACACAGCTATTTCAAACAGCTTAGCGTTGTAATACCACAGTAGTTGTCAACTACCTTTTTATCACCTTTTTTGTGAACTGGAAACCTGAAGGTGCTTTTCCGGTTGTTAGCGACAATCGAAACAGATGACAAAGAGGTTCAATTAGACCGGTAGAGCATTTTTTTAGAATAATAGTTGGTATACCATCTGGGCCAGCCGAAGTTGAAGCCTTCATTTTGCCAATCTCCAGTTGTACCATATTATTGTCGATATTGATAGAGTTCAAAGACTGGTATGATTGAGGTACATTAAGAACCGCGCGTGAAATCTGGGTCGGTGTCAGTTTCTCGTTGGAGAAAACACTTGCGAACTTTTTAGAGAATAGTTGGCAAATCTCCTGTAAACTAGAGCTCATACGTCCTCCATAGCTCATCGTTGAAGGCAACCCGGATTCCTTTCTTTGCTTGGGGGAACTGAGCTGCGGTAACATTTGGCGCGTAGTCAGATTTGCTCGAAAAACAGAGATCAAGGATGATGTTGTTCTCGTTCACTACATTATTCGTTTGGCGCCGCAGATTGAGACTGTAGCAGTCAAGCAAACTGGTGATACCATCATGAAAAGATGACAGTTCGGGATCAGCGAACATAAATCCGTCAGAAGCAGAGCGCCATTCTAATCCGGAGAAGTTGAAATCGTCAACAATTAGGATCTCATCAACCGGACTTGCTTGAGCGGAAATCCGTTTCAGTGACTCAGTATGTGAATCAATCAATGTCGAATCGCGAGTGCGGCCTTGTGGAAGATAAACCACGCAAAGAAAAAGTGCGTAGCCAGCCAGTTTGATTCGCACCCACACCTGCTCGACACAGACCCCCAAAGTATCGTCAATCAGTTGCGCTTTCAATCGACGATGGATAGCCACAAGTACCCCGCCGCCGGTAGCCTTGAGACTGTTACGTGAGCTGCGATCAGTACGGAAAACATCGTAGTTGGCACCAAATGCATGCACTGACAGAGTGCTATCGCTAAGCCATGTCTTTGTGAGGGCGATTATTTCGAAGCATTCATCCGAACTTGCTATCAAATAATCGTCGATTCCTGAATTCATACCGCCGGCATTCTGTTAATATATTTGTAGGTTTGAATACCGCGATTGACTGGAAGCGAGGAGCTGATCAATGCTTGCATTAACAAAATCAGGTTCGTACTTGCCGTTGGTATCGATTTGGAAGACCCCTTCACCACTCCTACACACAGGACCGGGACGACTGGTGAACGCTGGTTGCAATGGCTCGACTGTGGCAGGGGGATCAAGGGCTTCCATAGTGCTAGCTGCAGTGCGTCCCAGGGTGTGATGAGTCATACCAGTGCATAGGTGCTTAGTCCTTATGTGATCGTTGTAGAGCCGAATGTGCTATGAAGAGACGTGCTCGTTACGATGGGATCAAAATTTTGTTTTTGACATTGAAGATTCACAGCGGCGGTAGAGTTGTGTTCATCAGCAGACTGTAAGTGAAATTTACATTGAGGGCGTGCAGTATCTTGTATTGCTTCGGAAGGATATATACCCTTATTGGCTTTACCTGACACAGAAGAAGTCGCTGATTCGTCAGGTAGACCGAGATCGCTCGCCGGGGTACAAGAAGTTGGACAGACGAGTTTATCCAGAATAGCTTGGCGCTACTGTCCACCACCAGATGGATTCTTCTCCGTCGCCATCTGGATGATAGGTCGTTGGATTTTTGAATTGGTCCCAAATTCACGGAAGTAGATGTTCTCCGGCCAAAAGTCTTTGGACAGAGCCTTATCCCTGTATGATTTGCTAACGCCAACTTTGAAAGTAATGAAGCTCAGAGCTGAGAGACTTGTCCTTAGGAACTAGACGAACTATTCTCGGTTGCAGATTCTCCCCCAGACAATCTTTCACAAGGGTAGAAACTTCATCATCCGTTGTGCTGGGATCGAATGCTGACAAGTAAACCCATAACAGCTCCTCAGGTGGTGACATTGTTTTTATTGTTTCAAACGCAGCTTTGGATCCACGAATATTAGGAATTTTTGTTTTGAGTGAATCATCTTCGCGTTTGCGCTTAGGTGTGTTTGAAACTGGATTATATTCAGCAATTCGTTTCCAAGGCGTTATAGTTGGGGATAGCGGTTTTGAGTCAACTTTAACCGAGAGAGCTTTGACGACATCTTTCAAATCAACTATGTCACTCTTTATAGAATTCAGAGAATTGTCGTCAGGCACTATGTCGCAACAACGCGAAGCCATTCTACGGAAATTATCATTTGAGAATAAATCGGCACAGCCGTTGCACATCCAGAATAGATTCCGTGGGTGGGTTCCCAGGACGTCACGAACATCATAATCCATCTTGACGCATATCATGTGGAACGAATTTCCGCTGTATCCACGACATGTGATTCGATTAGAATCATTAACCACTTTCGAGCAGTTGTTACAAGCCATGCTTTTGATGTAGAAATAATGCCTAGCGGGTATGCAATATGTGCAGGAAAATGCTAATGGGTAACGTGCGTCAATGGTAGCGAACTTGCACGCAACGTGCGACAACTCAGCTACCCACCAGTAGATGTCGCTTGTGGCGAAAAAATTGAGCGTAACGTACTGTGCAGTGATAATGTCAAGTGAAAACAAACATCACAAACAAAAGCTATCACTTTCACGAATCAACACTAGCAGATATAATCGTGCTTGAAGTCACGAAATTTCAATGCACACGTACTACCGAATAACACGATAAACAGATAATACAAGAATACAAAGAATCGCGAGTGTAAAACACTAAAAATGTCAAAAAACTATCAGCTCTACTGATGACCGGAATATAGCAAACAGTGATGCCAATATTGTATTTCATCAATAAGAACGACGCCATATTTGACAAAAAAAATTGCTCTATACATTACATCTAATCAGGAGTCCGGTCTCAACCTGTACAAAATTATTGAACATTAGAAAAACTGCAAAAAATGAATGATGTGAAGCATACAGCAGAAATGATTTTTAAAAATGGGGGGTTTTACGGACAAAATATCCCAAAACTCTAACTTCCGCATTCTTCATGAAACAGATGTATTCTCATTCAAAAACTAAGATTGCTCCCTTTAAAAATGTATGAAGTGTAATTTTCTAAAGGCTAGTTCGAAAGTTCTAGCTGTTGGCGACAACCACAATGTGAGAAACATTTATAAAATTCAATAAATTCCATTACCCTAATTACACATCATACTGTATGCACACACCCCTCGATTCAGTTCCCATCTATTTTATATAAACCAAATTTTTATGCACACATACACCTATTGAACACAACATGTAATGAGCAGGAAGCAGCGACACAAAAGTCAGTTATATTAAACCTATCGAACAAACCACATCTCGTTCTCCGTTCATTTGCCGAAAAGTCCAGGCAACCGCACCCGCAGTAGCTACCATACTTCTGTTTTCAAGTACGCGATCGGTCATTGCCGAAATAATTTCCGCCGTCAAATATATCAACGAAGTGAATTAAATCCCGTCGTACATAATTTTTGGTGCCGAAACCCGGGATTCGTGAGTTGCAGTTTGATCATCACACTTGTACTGCAGATAACCTCAAAATCGAGCACGTTGCAATCACCACGTGAGCCGCGTGCAGGAAGACCAGCATTCTTCGTCAGCCACAAGGAAACCCTCGGAGGAGCAGTACAAGTGCCCGGAATCAATCGATCACGTTTTCGCCAGCAGCAGATTTCGTCGTCTGATCGGAGGAAGTTAAATTCGTCGCTATCTGATCGTCGTCATCCAGCAGTGGTAGCTGCAGGTTAGGTTCTCTCGCAACGTGGTGAGGTTGAGTGCACCGATCAAGCCAACAAATAAGGTAACACTTTTATTTTTCTGGTGATGGTTTTTGAGACTAAAATGACGCCGCCAAAGAAGCCAAAAACATCTCTCACTAAAATGACGAATTTAAAACGTTTACACCGCTGGCGTACTAACAAATTCGGTTCCGCCGAACTGATTAAGCCATTTAATGATCAGTTCGACCCTATGCAAAGTGACCAATTGTCGGTCCGAATCCAACGTCTCGATGAGTTGTGGCGAGAGTTTGAAAGTATTCAAGATGAAATCGAGATTTTGGAAGACTCAGAAGAGCAATTTTCGGATGAACGCCGTGAGTTCCAAACATTATATTTCGAATTAAAGGCATCCAGTATATCGGCATCACTGTTTGCTATATTCCGGTCGTCAGTAGAGCTGATAGTTTTTTTTTGATTTTTTAGTGTTTTACACTCGCGATTATTTTTATTCTCGTTTTATCTGTATATCGTTTTATTCGGTAGTACGTGTGCATTGAAATTTCGTGACTTCAAGCACGATTATATCTACCGGTGTGATTCGTGAAAGTGATTGTTTTTGGTTGTGATTTTTGTTTTCACTTGACATTATCACTGCACAGACGTTACGCTCAATTTTTTCGCCAAAAGCGACATCTGCTGGTGGGTAGTTGAGTTGTCGCACGTTGCGTGCAAGTTCGCTTCCATTGACGCACGTTACCCGTTAGCGTTTTCCTGCGCATATTGCATACCCGCTAGGCGTTATTTCTACATCAACAGCATGGCTTGTAAGAACTGCTCGAAAGTGGTTAATGATTCTGATCGAATCACATGTCGTGGATACTGCGGAAATTCGTTCCACATGATATGCGTCAAGATGGATTATGATGTTCGTGACGTCCTGGGAACCCACCCACGGAATCTATTCTGGATGTGCGACGGCTGTGCTGACTTATTCTCGAATGATAATTTTCGTAGAATGGCTTCGCGTTGTTGCGACATAGTGCCTGACAACAATTCTCTGAAATCTATAAAGAACGACATAGCTGATTTGAAAGATGTCGTCAAAGCTCTCTCGGTTAAAGTTGACTCAAAACCGCTATCCCCAACTATAACGCCTTGGAATCGAATTGCTGAATATAATCCAGTTTCAAACACGCCTAAGCGCAAACGGGAAGATGATTCGCTCAAAACAAAAATTCCAAATATTCGTGGATCCAAAGCTGCGTTTGAAACAATAAAAACAATTTCACCACCTGAGGAGCTGTTATGGGTTTACTTGTCAGCATTCGATCCCAGCACGACGGATGATGAAGTTTCTACCCTTGTGAAAGATTGTCTGGGGGAGAATCTGCAACCGAGAATAGTTCGTCTAGTTCCTAAGGACAAGGATCTCTCAACTTTGAGCTTCATTACTTTCAAAGTTGGCGTTAGCAAATCATACAGGGATAAGGCTCTGTCCAAAGACTCTTGGCCGGAGAACATCTACTTTCGTGAATTTGTGACCAATTCAAAAATCCAACGACCTATCATCAGGATTACGGCGGAGAAGAATCCATCTGGTGGTGAAAAGTAGCGCCAAGCTGTTCCGGATAAACTCATCTGTCCAACTTCTTGTATCCCGGCGAGCGATTTAGGTTTACCTGGCGAATCGGCGACTTCTTCTGTGTCAGGTAAAGCCAAGAAGGGTATATGTCCTTCCGAAGCAATACAAGATGCTGCACGCCCTCAATGTAAATTTCACTTACAGTCTGCTGATGAACACAACTCTACCGCCGCTGTGAATCTTCAATGTCAAAAACAAAATTTGGATCCCATCGTAACGAGCACGTCTCTTCATAGCACATTCGGCTCTACAACGATCACAGAAGGACTAAGCACTCTATGCTATGCTGGTATGACTCATCGCACCCTGGGACGCACTGCTGCTAGCACTATGGAAGCCCTAGATCCCCCTGCCACAGTCGAGCCATTGCAGCCAGCGTTCACCAGTCGTCCCGGTCCTGTGTGCAGGAGTGGTGAAGGGGTCTTCCAAATCGATACCAACGGCAATCAATCGCGGCATTCAAACCTACAAATATATTACCAGAATGCCGGTGGTATGAATTCAGTAATCGAAGATTATTTGGTGGCAAGTTCGGATGAATGCTTCGACATAATCGCCCTCACAGAGACGTGGCTTAGCGATAGCACTCTGTCAGTGCAAGCATTTGGTGCCAACTACGATGTTTTCCGAACTGATCGCAGCTCACGTAACAGTCTCAAGGCTACCGGCGGCGGGGTACTTGTGGCTATCCATCGTCGATTGAAAGCGCAACTGATTGACGATACTTTGGGGGTCTGTGTCGAGCAGGTGTGGGTGCGAATCAAACTGGCTGGCTACGCACTTTTTCTTTGCGTGGTTTATCTTCCACCGGACCGCACTCGCGATTCGACATTGATTGATTCACATACTGAGTCACTGGAACGGATTTCCGCTCAAGCAAGCCCGGTTGATGAGATCCTGATTGTTGGTGATTTCAATTTCTCCGGATTAAAATGGCGCTCTGCTTCTGACGGATTTATGTTCGCTGATCCCGAATTGTCATCTTTTCATGCTGGTATCACCAGTTTGCTTGACTGCTACAGTCTAAATCTGCTGCGCCAAACGAATAATGTGGTGAACGAGAACAACAGAATCCTTGATCTCTGTTTTTCGAGCAAATCTGACTACGCGCCAAAAGTTACCGCAGCACCGTTCCCCCTGGTAAAGACTGTTAGACATCACCCTCCCCTGCATATATTGCTTGAAGCGATTCGAGTGAAGCATGACTGCAATGCTTCTGACACCGTCAGCTATAATTTTAGAAAAGCCAACTATAGTAGCATTATTGACTTCCTGTCGAATATCCACTGGACTGAAATTCTCGACAATGATGATGTCAACGTTGCAGTGCAGACCTTCTCCAATGTTATGAGCTATGCTATCGATCGCTATGTACCCAAAAGAAGTGGCCTTCAATCTAAGCACCCAGCGTGGTACACTGCCGAGCTGAGACGGTTAAAAGCGACTAAAAGAACCGCTCTGAAGAAGTACTCCAAGTTTGGGGGCTACGTGCTGCGACAACACTACGTTCATGTTAACCAAGTCTATAAAAAGACATCGAAGCGTTGCCATGCCGATTACTTGCGAAACGTGCAACGTAAGTTGAAGTCCGAACCTAAAACATTCTGGAAGCATGTAAACGAGCAAAGAAAGGAATCCGGGTTGCCTTCAACGATGAGCTATGGAGGACGTATGAGCTCTAGTTTACAGGAGATCTGCCAACTATTCTCTGAAAAGTTCGCGAGTGTTTTCTCCAACGAGAAACTGACACCGACCCAGGCTTCACGCGCGGCTCTCAATGTACCTCAATCATACCAGTCTTTGAACTCTATCAATATCGACAATAATATGGTACAACTGGCGATTAGCAAAATGAAGGCTTCAACCTCGGCAGGCCCAGATGGTATACCAACTATTATTCTAAAAAAATGCTCTGCCGGTCTAATTGAACCTCTTTGTCATCTGTTTCAATTGTCGCTATCAACCGGAGTATTTCCCGAACTCTGGAAATCCTCCTTCATGTTTCCAGTTCACAAAAAAGGTGATAAAAAGGTAGTTGACAATTACCGCGGTATTACAACGCTAAGCGCAGTTCCTAAGCTGTTTGAAATGGCTGTGTTGGAACCCATCTCCAGCCACTGCAAACAGTATATCTCCGAGACTCAGCATGGATTTATGCCGAAACGTTCAACATCTACGAATCTTCTGTCGTTCACAACATATGTTACAGATGCTATGTCGGACGGCCTTCAAACTGACGTTATCTACACGGATCTTTCAGCTGCTTTTGACAAGATAAATCACGCTATTGCAGTGGCAAAATTGGATAGACTTGGCTTTGGTACTAATATTCTCCGTTGGATGCAATCGTATCTCAGTGATCGTCGTCTAGCAGTCAAGATAGGTGATTGTGTATCCGAAGAGTTCTTTGCTTCATCTGGTATTCCGCAAGGCAGCCATCTCGGTCCATTGATTTTTCTTCTGTATTTCAACGACGTTAACTTTTGTTTAGAAGGGCCACGGTTGTCTTTCGCCGACGACCTCAAGTTATACCATAGAATACGGAATACTGATGATGCAGCTTTCCTTCAACGCCAACTGGAAACCTTTGCGGAATGGTGCGAGATCAACCGAATGACCCTAAACCCCAAGAAATGTACGGTCATTACGTTCTCGAGGAAAAAAACGCCAATTCGATTCAACTACTGTCTAGCTGAATCCACAATTGACAGAGCGAATTGCGTCAAAGATCTCGGAGTTTTTCTCGATGAACAACTGACGTTTAAACAGCATATCAGCTATATAGTCGCAAAGGCATCACGCTGTTTGGGGTTCATAATGAGAATATCTAAGCACTTTTCAGATATTTACTGCTTGAAATCTCTCTACTGCTCACTCGTTCGATCAACTCTGGAATATTGTTCAGTTGTGTGGAACCCTCAATATCTCAACGGTGTCCATCGAATTGAGACAGTACAGCGCAGATTTGTTCGGTTTGCCCTTCGTCGATTGCCTTGGAGCAACCCTCACCAGGTGCCAAGTTATGAAAGCCGGGGTTTGCTTATTGGACTCGATACATTGCAAGTGCGACGGGATCTATTCCGTGCTATGACAATTTCGGATATTTTGCAAGATCGAATTGACTGCCCCGAGCTTCTCAGTGCGATAAATATGAATGTTCGCCCTCGCGCCCTTCGCAATAATTTATTCCTCCGATTACCTCTTCGCCGGACTAACTATGGAGTAAACGGTGCCATCATTGGTTTGCAGCGGACCTTCAACAGAGTGTCATCCGAGTTCGATCTTCACATTCCACGTAGCAGATTACATGTTGACTTTTTAAATAGATTAAGAAATTATCATTAGGACCACACTGTGTCTGTTGATATTAATTAATTATAAATAAATAAAATCCTTGGAGGGTAAGCTTCCATCTCGTCCACCTACGGCACCTCCATTGTCATTGCCATCGGTTCATGTGCAGCCAATTGCGAATATACGGCTGCCAGAAATTTCGTTAAAACAGTTCTCTGGCAAAATCGATTATTGGGTATCTTTTCGTGATCTGTTTGTGTCATTAATTTACAACAATCAACAACTCGGAGCGGTTCAAAACTTGCATTATTTGAGAGCAACGATTTCTGGTGAAGTTGCTGGAATCATTTCGTCGCTCGATCTGTCTGCCAACAACTATTCGGTTGCTTGGAAAATGTTGCGGGAACGATACGCAAATAAAAACTTTTTGATTAAAAGACACATGTCTGGATTACTGTCAATTTCTTCCCTAAAAAGGGAGTCGTCTTCGGGACTTTCGGAACTGGCCGATGAATTCGACTGGCATGTACAGTTACTTGACAAACTCGAGAACAAAGAGGACCACTGGAATTCGTTTCTCGTCGAGCGGTTGAGTAATTGTTTAGATTCCGCTGCGCTACGAGAATGGGAAACTCAAGTCTCTGACGAGGAAATCAGATACAAAACCATTAAAGTCTCGTCTCACCACTGCCCACGTTGCTTCTGATAACATCCCTAAGTGCCCTAGTTGCAAACAAGCTCATTTGCTATTCTAGTGCGACCAGTTTCGCAATCTCGTTCCGAAGCAACGTTTTGAATTTGTCAAGAGGCATGGGCTCTGTATAAACTGCCTGAAAGGCACTCATCTTGCGAGGGATTGCTCCAGCGGTTCCTGCAAAACCTGCGCAAAGTAACATCATTCGCTGCTGCATCTGTTGCCGGCTTCGTCGCCCACGGTGACAGTAATATCTGCAGCACGCTGCAAGCAATTAACATCCGCTTTGACGTGTCAGCCCGCTGAAGCAGCCTGTTCGCAAGTCGGTCCGGTCGTAAATGCCCATCCGGTAGGGTGTTCGGTAGCCTCACCACTCGCGTTCCCGTCGTCATCGAAAACGTTGAACTCGCATTCGTATTCGGTCGGTATTGCTCCCTCCTCGTCGTCGGTTGATAAATCATTCGATATCGCAAACAGTCACCTTCCATATACCTCCTGTCAAAGTGCAGAACTGAATTCGAAGGTTCGTAATACTATGGTGATATTGTCCACGGCCATCATTAAAGTGAAAGATGCAGATAATAGTTACCAGTTTGCTAGAGCATTCCTGGACAGCGGCTCTCAGCCTAGCTTCATCACCGTCGCTGACATAGCCGACTTTGGTTGAAACGTTCCAAGTAAAACTCGCCGGTCAGTGGCATCGGTCAATCCACTGTCACTGTTCATCACGGTGTGACATTATCACTCACTTTTCGTTTCGGTGATTTCGAATACAATCTTGATTGTTTAGTACTGCAAAAGCTGACCGTCTCGCTACCCAGTCATCACATTGACGTTTCACGATGGCGGATCCCACGCCACCTACCGTTGGCTGATCCCCAGTTCAACATTAGTCAGGGGATTGATATCATCATTGGCGCAGAATTGTTCTTCGATTTGTTGGAGAATAAACAATTTTCGCTAGCAGTGGGCTACCCACTACTCCAAAAGACCATTCTGGGATACATTGTTTGCGGAAGGGTTGCGGAGCCAATCACAGAACAAACTTCCGTACAAAGCAGGCACGTCTGCACAGAAGACCTACTCGATAGTCAACTTAAACGATTCTGGGAAGTCGATAATTTCGATGACGGTAAAGCGTACACCAGCAACGAGCAAGCTTGCGAGGACCACTTCAATGAAAATATTTCTCGAGGTTCAGATGGACGGTATATAGTTCGCCTTCCGTTGCGGCAAGAGATGTTAACGATGATTGGAGATTCGTATACTCCGGCACTACGGCGGTTCCTGTCGATGGAAAAGACGTTCGGCAACGATGAAGATCTCCATCTGGAATACAGCAATTTCATTGAGGAGTACGACAGGTTAGGTCACAAGGAGGTGATATCGCACGCGTCGTGTAGCCCACAGTTTTTCTTACCCCACCATGCCATCCATCGCCCTGAAAGCACAACTACTAAAATTCGAGTAGTGTTTGACGGATCCAGTCGTGGTTTAACTCAGCTTTCGCTCAACGACGTCTTGTTTTCTGGTCTCACAGTGTAGCCAGTTTTATACTCAACGGTTGTTAATTTTCGATTGCCACGCTTCGTAATAACTGCCGATGTAGAGAAGATGTTTAGACAGATATGGGTCCATCCGGAGGACCGTCGCTACCAGCAAATACTTTGGAGGAATGAGCTATCGGAACTAATTCGCGTCTACCAGTTGAACACCGTCACTTACGGTCTCGCCAGTTCGCCGTTTCATGCAACACGAATCTTGAACCAATTGGCCACAGATGAGGGAGGACGGTTCCCATTAGCAGTTCCAATTATTCACAAGGGGACTTATATTGACGACGTACTCTCAGGGCATGACAACCATCAGTTACTCAGCGAGTCATGCAAACAACTTATGGAGATGCTGAAATCAGCCGGATTCGTGCTCAGAAAGTGGACTTCTACTGATCCTGCCATACTATCGAGTATTCCTCAGGAGCTGTCGGAATCTGCCCCACAATTGGAAATTGATCAGTCAACCGCAGTGAAAACACTTGGTTTGTTGTGGTTCCCTCAAACGGACATGTTCAAATTCAAAATACCACAACTGACAGCGCTAGATGTAGTCACGAAGCGAATCGTAGTCTCAGAAATGGCTCGCCTTCTCGATCCGCTAGGGCTTCTGGGACCTGTTGTAGTAAACGCAAAAATGTTTGTACAAAGACTCTGGGCTGATAACATACCATGGGATGAAGAGCTGTCGGAAGAGCACAGTGTTTGGTGGAGGAATTACCGTTCAGATATCCTCCAACTTCGTTCAATAGAAATTCCCCGAAGAGTTTTGTTCAACGCCAGACGTGAATATAATCTGCACTGTTTCTGCGACGCATCCCAGCGTGGGTACGGATGCTGTGTCTACGTAGTCTCACCAGATGAAACTGGGAAGCTCCACTCTCGATTGCTCACTTCAAAGGCTCGTGTCGCTCCTCTACGAGGACAAACAATTCCAAGGCTGGAACTTTATGCAGCGCTCTTGGGAAGTCAATTAATCGACAATCTTCGTAGAACAACCGAGTTTTCTAACACCTATTGGACCGACTCCACAATCGTGCTGCACTGGATCAAATCACAGTCCAACAACTGGAAGGTTTTCGTCTCAAATCGTGTGGCGGAAATACAACGCCTAACTAAGGGATCGGAGTGGAGGCATGTTCCTACCGAATTTAACCACGCTGATCGCATTTCTCGCGACACTGTGGCAAGCGAACTTTTGGAAGACAAGTTATGGTGGCGTGGCCCGAGCTACGCCACGACACCCGTCGAGCTATGGCCACTGCGTGTGATTTCGCAGCCATCTGGACAGATGCTTCAGGAAGAATCCTGCGTTGCAGTTGCACTCCTTATCAGCCAAGCTGATTCATCCTTGATCGACAAGTTCTCCGATCTCGCGAAGCTGATCAGGACAGTTTCCTATTGTTATCGCTTATACAATAACTGCAAGTTGCCGAAGGAGAAGAGAAGCACTGGATCATTTACGCCAAGCGATGGCCATTCCACAATGAAGGTTCTCGTTCGCCTAGCGCAAGCTACCGCTTTTCCATCCGAAGTACGGCTCTATCAAGATCGTCGAGGAAGCCCAGTTAATCCATAAGAACTTGGTTCGAAATCACCACTCAAAAACATACTTTGTGGATACATTTGGGCTGTTCAGGCTCGATGGTCGACTCAAATACAAGAACGCTCCGTTCGACACCCGTTGTCCGATGATATTACCAGCGGATTACCAACTCAGCTGGTTGATAACTCGCTCACTCCACGTCCAAACTCTTCACTCTGGACCAAATCTTCTACTTGCAACCATGCATCAACGGTTCTGGCCACTCCGGGGTCGTCGTCTCGCTCGCAGAGTTGTACGTGAATGCATAACCTGTTACCGGTGCAATCCACGATTAACACACCAGCAAATGGCACCGCTTCCATCAGTACGCGTAACTCCTGCTCGAGCATTTGCATAATGGGGGTTGGATTACTGCGGGCCGTTTCTCGTTCGTCCGTTTGTTGGGAGAGGAGCGTCGGTAAAAATCTACGTCGCGTTATTTGTGTGTTTAGTGGTGAAGGCCGTCCATCTCGAGGTTGTCGCCGATCTGACGTCGGTCGCGTGTATCAATGCCGTGAAACGTTTCGTGGCACGTTGCGGTCGAGTGCTAGAATTAAACAGCGATAATGCGACTGCTTTCGTCGGGGCAGATCGTGAGCTTAAAGCTGCGTGCCAAGCTTTCCGCGAACAGTTTCGTAACAAGGAGTGGGACAACTACTGCGTCAACAGCGGAATCACGTTTCGCTTCATCCCAGCCCGATCGCCGCATTTTGGTGGGCTATAGGAGGCGGGCATAGTTCAAGTATCACTTTCGTCGCATCATGGGATGCAAGGCATTCAACATGGACCAGCTGCTAACCGTTGTAACCCAAATCGAATCCATCCTGAATTCTCGTCCTTTAGCTCCAATATCCGATTCTCCAGATGACATTTCCGCCCTAACCCCCGGTCATTTTTTGATCGGAGCGCCACTTTTCTCCATCCCAGAGCCAAACCTCTGTAAGCTGAGTTCTAATCGCTTATCACGCTTACAGGACATGAAACGGTCGGTACAGGATCTATGGCGACGCTGGTCCAGAGACTATTTGAGTCAATTGCAACAGCGTTCTAAATGGAAGCAAGCTACAAAGGACGTGTGCGTTGGTCAACTGGTGCTGTGGAAGCAAGATAATACTCCTCCACTTCAATGACCCTTGGGACGAATCGTCGACACAACCGTAGGGCACTATGGACATGTTCGTGTTGTGATCGTCAAATCGGCAACGGGATGTTATAAGCGAGCGGTAACGGAGATTTCGGTGCTTCCAGTTGATCCGGACGAAGCCACCGTAGAGAAACAATTCACTTCATCTACAAGTGGTCTGACTGCAGAAGGTTTGGCATCGTAGATCGGCTTCACCCGCTGAACATTGAAACGGACGGTTCCAACAGGGCCGGTATGTTTGCGACAACCACAATGTGAGAAACATTTATAAAATTCAATAAATACCATTACCCTAGTTACACATCATACTGTATGCACACACCCCTCGATTCAGTTCCCATCTATTTTATATAAACCAAATTTTTATACACACATACACCTATTGAACACAACATGTAATGAGCAGGAAGCAGCGACACAAAAGTAAGTTATATTAAACCTATCGAACAAACCACATCTCGTTCTCCGTTCATTTACCGAAAGGTCCTGGCAACCGCACCCGCAGTAGCTATCATACGTCGCTTTTCAAGTACGTGATCGGTCATTGCCGAAATAATTTCCGCCATCAAATATATCAACGAAGTGAATTAACTCCCATCGTACAATAGCATTTAATGTATTTTCCTCTAATATTTTCCCAAAGAGCCAATGGCAAAAACATCAATTGAAGTGAACGGGAGTCAAACTATGTGGTATTTGGCAAAAAAGCTTCAAAAAAGCTACAAAATAGTCGTAACTGAAAAATATTAGGACTTAAATTGGTAGAAAATTATAGTAAATTTGAATGGAAGTACGCAAAAAAAAGTTATGTAGCATACTTTTTGAGAAAGAATTCAATAAAATTGACTGCAGAAAAAATCACATTGAATTTACACAGCAATCAAAGAATATAGAAAAAACGATGTTGATGAACGAATGATAGGATAATCATCCTAATTTGGACCCCTCCTTATTTTGGACGCTTTCACACATTTGTATCCTTTACTGCCAATTACTCAAAATTCGTTTGGTTTGATGAAGATAATTATATTCTTTGGGTTGTGTTTAAGTCCCAGCATAATTAGTTCATCTCTAATTCCTTTAAATTAGTCAAAATTCACAGTTGAAAAATTGATATCGAAAACGATTCATAATTCCACGATTTCCAACAGAAATCGGGAGAAGTGATGCACTTTTAAATTGGATTTAAGAGCAAAAATTTATTGTTTTTAAATGATCTAATAATTTTATCTCTATTTGGATCTTGCATTTTATCCATTTGAAATGGTTAGTTTGTGAAGTTTTACTTAGAAGTATAAAATAACTAGTCCAAAATATGTCGTAAAAATAATAGCGTCAAAATATTTTGGACTCAGCTAGATTTTCTTTCGTCATAGCAGACTGTTTATCAATTTTGAATAATCAAAATTACCACTTTATCAATTTTTTTTGCGGAGCGGTTGCGGTAAAACCGGGCGGTAAAACCTCTTTCCCGCACCGCATCTGCGGGAAAAGTGGCTCACCACACCGCAGATTCTGCGTAATTACCGCAACCGCGATGAACCCTAGATGGTAGGAAAAGTTTTACTTCCAAGACAAGACTTAGAAAATGATTAAGGTTGATCTGCACAGGAATTACGTATGTCATCAGAGACATCTGTTGGCTTGCTAAAAGCTTTTTAACCAATAGCAAGCCAACAAACTAGAATTGTTGTCCATTTTTTGTTGTCACAAGATAGCATAATTCGATCACTCGAGAAATTGGCGCTTGTCATAATCGTGTTTCGCTGTATCTCAGTAACCCCACAGAATTTAAAAATTTTGTAAACGTCACATTGTAGATATTTTAAAATTCAGTAACATGGCATAACTAACTCGGTTCACCCCAAAATGGCGTTGTCATAAGATAGCACAACAGCGACGAGTTATGTAGCTCGGTAAGCTCAGTGAGTCGACGTACATCCATGCAGCGATGCCAACCTTCCAGTTTAAACTGGATTCTTCCAGTTTTTTACAACATCCAGTCAAACAGAAAAAATCTTCCAGTTTTTGAAATTTGAGCCAGTTTTATCCAGTTTTTTTTAAATATTCATTTATTTAGTTTTTTCTCACAAATTGTAACTTGATTCTAGAATTTTCAAGCAAGCGATGGGATGATACAGAGCGCCCCAGAATAAGATTTTAATCCACCGTAACCTGAACTCTTTTTATACCACTTGTGAGTAAAACGGTTCGGGAATGTACATTTTGACTCGATTTCAAATAAATTTTACTCAAACATAAAGATGGCAGTACATTGTATCAAATATTTTGATGAACCTTCGTTGAATTCTCAGCTAGTTGCTATAGTGGTATCGTAAGAAAGGTTTAAGCGCATCCTCAAGTTCAGCAAATGGTCTTAAATTTAGGATTTTGTGGATGTGTAGATTCAAATTGTAAAATTCGACTACAATTACAATCAAATTCGAATGTTTCAATATTTTTTTTTAAATTTGGACAACAATATCAAAAAACCGATTCAAATTATCAGTAAAAGGTATGGAATATACCTTCACTTAAAAGTGCGTTAATTGCCTTTCTTTACCCTTGTAATGTTTAAGTCAACGGACTTAAACATTACAAGGGTAAAGTAGGTTTTTTCGAGCATCCAATTTTTTCCAGTTTTTTTCAAGAAAAGTTCCAGTTTTTTTTGAAAAAAAAATGTTGGCAACGCTGTCTCCATGGAAGTCGACGAACTGCGAAACGAACAAATTTTCTGTGAATAGCTGCAATGCGTTGAACTTCATTTTAGTTACAAAGTGCCCAGACTACATTGCCGTATTAGAGTGTAGAACGGACTAAAGTACAATAGGATGCTTTTAAACAATTGGTAAAGTACTCAGTGACCCTTAAAATGAATCCTAGCAGCTTAGAGGCTTTAGAAATAGTGCACTCAATATTGTGCTTGAAGTTTAGTTCGGGATCTAAGTAGACTTCTAAATCTTTAATAGTTGATTCCCTATTGAGAACGATTAGTGAAATATTGTAGTCGAAATTAACGTTCTAGTGGTTGCGAGTAAAATATATAACTCTTGAAGCATTTAACATCATCCTATTTTTTTGTAAAATATAGTTTTTTTCGTGTTTACCTCATTTTAAAATAATATTCAGTCATTTAAATTTATCATGAACATCAACTCATCAACACTTAATCATTGACATTAACATTTTTTTTAAATTTCATAAATATTTTAAGTATTTCGATTTATTTGGCTGTTGAAATATTGTCCAAAACTGGTCTAGTAAGATCACTGAATGACAGTCTTCGCCACCCGTCGAGCACCATAGTAATTCTTTGCTGTATGTATGCCCATGCTGCCACTACTCTAGGACATTTGCTGAATTTATGCTGCATTGTTTCTACGTTCGCCTGACAGTATTCACAGTTTGCATTGTATGCCCGGGCAATAATGTGCATTAGTCTGCGATCTTCTGTTTTCTCACTAACCAGTTGGTAGAGATCACTGCGCTCACTTGACAGTAGCCTTTTTGATGCAATATTCGCCCATATTTTCCTCCACGCGATGCCGCGTTGGTTTTGTTCCACTCTTGGTGGCGCAACATGTTTAAGATAGAAACGATGAATTTGATCGCTCGAAGGGGAATGTTGGAGATGATGTGGAAGCAAAGGAATTTGTTGCGAAAGGAGTTTGAGACATCGGATTTCCGCGAGGGCAGGAATATTTTGATCAAGAAAGGATTGGTAGAATGGAAGGGAATCGATATCTTGTAGATGGCGATTAATGAAGCGGACTTTACTTTTTATTGCCAGTAGCTGCAGTTCGAGCCCACCCTGCTTTATGCTGCGCGCTAGTAGTTGCATTGGGAAACGAGCTGCGCAGTGGTCTTACCAGAAATGTGGTGGGGGGGGGGGGGGGGGCGGGTTGATGGAAATACGATTTTTTTTGAATATGCTGAAATTCAATATGATAAATTATTGAAAATTCAGAAACATTAATTAGCAGTCTAACAGATGTCGTTCGAGGCTACAAATAAGGAGAATCAACATGGAACAGTTTTCAAACCTCTATAGATTATTTTCTTGCATAATATGTCAATGATGTCAAAGAATGCGAACTTTTAAAGTGAGATAAATGCTCAAAAAAAATTTCAACGTTCAAGATCAACTAATTAAAAATCCTTAGCATTGAAGGTTTGACACGTGTGAGAAGTTTTCCAACATACAATAGCGCATACTTTGATATAAACATTTTAGTGATTGATTCGCATAGAGGTAATTATGGCGAAGTAACTCTTCAAAAATAGCAAGACACTTGGCACCTTCAGTAAAGTTATTGATAACGTCATTTTAAACAATTTTGTTGAAAATATGAAGGCTACATGAATACAGCATATCACGATATAAAACAAAATGCTATATTTCTGCTTAGTGGCGAACAATTTAGGCAAAAACTATTTTTTCTGAACTTATCTCCTGCAATATTTTCAATAGTTCGATTGGGCAGAAAAGATAGCCGAAAGCAGTGTACATTGATAAAATTTATCAGTTTTCAACAATATTTGAAGACAACGAAGATATATCAAAATATAATTTTTCACCGATCACTGGAAATGTCTCTGACAGCACTGCTCTAGTGAAATCCAATCAGACCAATTGCAATAACTTCGGATATATCTTGTAACTATAAGCGCTCAAATAAACGGTGATAGTCACAATTATTAGTTTTACTTTTTTGTGAGGAGATCTTTTCTAACCACAAAGTTTTGCCTGTTTGAAAATGTGGTTGTTCAATAATAACAGGGTATGCAGAAGGTTAATAAAATCAATAAAATGAATAAAATAAACAAAATGAAGAAAGTGATAAAATGAATAAAACCGATTTAATCCACCTAGCAGTGAGATGGGACATTTCTTACACATATCACTGTTGGATCATTCATTAGTTTGCAGAACTCATGCGAAGTAGGCACCCAACTAGAGATGGGATGAAAACAGTTTCTAGTCATGCACGAATAAAATCTCGAATAAACTAAATAAATGAAAGAAAATCATTAGAACGAATGAAACAAAAAAATTAAATTAAAGGTGTTCAAATTCATAAAATTAGTAGAATGATTAATGTAAATCAAAATTAGAATATACATGAATCAAATTATATAAGCTTAATTATTGAAAATTTAGACTATATTTAGAAATTAAAATTAAAGATATGAACAAAACGGATTAAATGAATCAAATGAATCAAATTAATCGAATGAACCAAATAAATCAAATGACTCGGATTAATCAAATGAATCAAATGAATCAAATGAATCAAATGAATCAAATGAATCAAATGAATCAAATGAATCAAATGAATCAAATGAATCAAATGAATCAAATGAATCAAATGAATCAAATGAATCAAATGAATCAAATGAATCAAATGTATCAAATGAATCAAATGAATCAATTGAATCAATTGAATCAAATGAATCAAATGAATTAAATGAATCAATGTAATTTAATGAATGCAGTGCATACAATAGAGATCAAATGAATGTAATGGAACAAATGAATAAAAAGAGTGGAATGAACAAAGAAAATAAAATGTATAAAAAAATGAAATGAATAAATAAAACAAACGAATCAAATAAACAAAATGAGCTTAATTGATAAAATGAATTAAAAAGAAGAAAATGAGCCGAATAAAATGCAATGATTGAAATAAAAAATTAAAGGATGTTTGGCGTTTCCGACCACTGTGCGCTGGTGCCCTAAGACGATTTCGCTAGCTTTTCAAAGCAGTGTGCTCTCAGTGCATTGAATTACTAAGATTACTAAGTAGCAAAAGTTATAAAAAATCTAGTTATGGATTTGGAAAGGTGATAAATTAATAGAAAAAAAATTGCGTCAATTAAATTATTTGGATGAAATGAATAAAACTGAAAAAAATACTCAGATTAATAAAATGAAGAAAAAATGAATGAACTGGAAAAAATGAATAGAATGCATTAAATGAAAACAGTGAATAAAATAAGTTAAATGAATGATATGAGTAAAATGCACGAAAATTATAAACTGGTCAGAGTGAATCTAAATGATGAAACTAATAAAGTAGATAAAATGAACGCAGATGAACAAAATGAATAAAAAGATGCTGAATGAAATAATTAATAAAAATGCAATGATCTTTTAAAGTTAAAGTTAAAAAACATTTTTGAAAATAGATAACCCAATCTTGAATTTGAGAACCATTGCATCAGAAAGTTATGAAATGTTGTTGAAAATCTTATCTTCTGAGAAAAGGTTAATTAATATACAATGGGATTTCTAGGGCTGCTATCTTTTTTTTGTTTTAGTCTTTTCGTTTCCACGCTTCTTTACTTGACAGCGTCGTTTTAAGATTATTTAGTGTTTCAACATTATTGATGGATTTTAATTAGTTATCAGGAACCTGGAACGTTCAATTTGCTTTGGAATTCAAAGTTTACTTTTTGGTAACATACTCCCGAAAAAAATTGTGCAGAATAGAATTTGCTGGCCCAGTAATTTAACGCGCCATTGATTATAGTAAAGTGAGACAAGGTCACATGGCACATTCTTTCGTGACGTTTACAACGATTTGACGAATCTTCATTCGCCAAATATGTCATAACTTTATCAAATGAACGCCTGCATTAAAACTTATTACAGATTCGGAAAGTAGACAAAATCTCACGAAAGCCCTTTGACCAGAGAGCAGAAGATGGAGAATGCGATTCGTAAAAGAGACAAGTAGATATTTCAAAGTTTACATTTGAATTAAAATTAATAATGTCTCTTTCCAGTCATCCTTATAGCTTGCATATTGTTTCGTTCGGAATTCTCGTTCAGGAAATATGGATAAATAAGCCCTGTACAATCCAATACTGTGAAAAAGAAATGGTTCAAACTGTCAGGATGGCAAAAATGTAGTCAGATCAACTATCTGTCCAAGGCATAAACTCTGATTGTAATCCTCGCTAATTTACTTGTACAATATGGAAAACTCGAACGAAACGTGTGCTGAATTATCCAATGCCTCACTACTAATTGTGACTTCCATTGAAACTTCAATTGAAGTGTACTCAGTATAGAGCAGATATGGACGACGATAAGTTAGAAGACACCTTGTACTTGCATCCCCCATTGAGAGTGGGGACTTGGGGAGACTTCTTTTCCCGGATCTAATTCGTGGATATTTTTGGGATTTGATCCGTTATTTTTCATGAAAGTTCATACCAATACAATGTATGTGCATTTTCAATATCATCACAAAAAGGTGTTCTTAGTTTTCACATGACATATTTGAGCATATGTTTTATTCAAAATTCAATAGAGATACGAAGAGTTGAAATATCGCACGTGTCCCACCTCCCAGTTAAGCCACATATTTTTCTGAAATAGCCATGAATTTCCTTTATTATAGTGTTTATACAAGCTTTGAATAGAACTGCATTAAATTTGAGTTGATATGGTTTTCGATGGTCACCTGTCTACCCATAGTGCAACGTTTCGAAATACCAATTTCACCTTTAAAATAGTTATAGTTTTCCCATAAGGCAAATATTTTGCAAATTTTCTCGGACTACAAATATTTATTTTGACATGGAGGATGTATTATTAAACTTCTTTCCGAGAGTCTCTTGTACACTAAAATGCAAAGAAAATAATAGGGTAACAGACAAAAAACAGTTTTGTTTTCTCAAACCTTCACAATTACATCGCACACATGAAATTAGCTTGAATATTAATAAAGATTAGCAGAGAATCTCATCACACAACTTAGAAATGGATAGAGAAATAGCAAGATAGATGTGAGTCGTGACAGTTGCCACCAACATGAAGAAAGAGAGAGAGAGAGAGAGAGAGAGAGAGAGAGAGAGAGAGAGAGAGAGAGAGAGAGAGAGAGAGAGAGAGAGGTAAAGAAAGAGAGAGAGTGAGATAGAGATGAGGAGGGCATGTGAGAAATGGCAAATGATGGTTCATGCCGACACCTTATTTTTATAGGTATATTATGCGATATATTGATTCCTTACATCCTTATTATAAATAATGTAAGTAGTAATTTTTGCGCCATAACCAATATAATCTAAATTTTGCAAAGAGCTAAATTTTTGCTATAGTTTTGGGATTTAAAAATACAGTTTATTTCAGTGATACCACGAGTATAATTGTATGAGAAGTCTTTTATCTCACTACTAGGTGAATTACTTGATGATCTGTATAGTCCAATATTTACTTCACGATTGAACGCATCGCCTTATCTAAGGGATAAATACATGAACTCTAGAAAAAAAATTCACTATGAACGCATTATTTTGTTTTTGAAGTGAACTTACATATTGATTTTTGAGAAATAGTTCAATTATTATATAGGTACTTCACAAAATGTTTCCAAAATCAAATTTCTTGAATCACGTAGATGTGTTTTCATACCCCGATATTCAAAATCGGTTTAGTTTTACCCCTAAAACACCAGTAAAGCAATACTCTATATGAAACGGTCTCCTTTTCAATTGGTGAAAATTGATAAGCAAGGAATAGAAATACAAAATGTTTAATATCTCCTTCGCTCGTAAACGAATTTTGACAATATATAGCTTGATAGAAAGGTATTTTAATAAGGTTTCTAATTGCGCGCAGGTTGCGGGACCACGTTTCTTTGTTTGAAAGTTATTTACTAAAAACCTGCAATGTTTTGACAAAATGACCTATATCTCAGAAAGTAAACAACATATCGAAAAACGAAAATAATAGTGTCAAATGGGCACGTTAGGCCTTTCATTTGAATCTAGTTTCATTAAGATCGGTTCAGCCATTGCTGAGATAATTACATTACATTTTGTACATACATACATACACACATACAGACATTGTCTCAATTTGTCGAGCTGAGTCGATTGGTATATGAGACTCGGCCCTCCGGGCCTCGGAAAAAGTTTTCAAAGTTTGAGCGAATCCTTTACATTTCTTTTGTAAGAAATGTAAAAATGTTTTCTTTCTATATATTTTATCATTTTTTACATTTCTTACAAAAGAAATGTATAGGATTCGCTCAAACTTTGAAAACTTTTTCCGAGGCCCGGAGGGCCGAGTCTCATATACCAATCGACTCAGCTCGACAAATTGAGACAATGTCTGTATGTGTGTGTGTGTATGTGTGTATGTGTGTATGTATGTATGTACAAAATGTCATGTAATTATCTCAGCAATGGCTGAACCGATCTTAATAAAATTAGTTTCAAATGAAAGGCCTAACGTTGCCATTTGACACTATTATTTTTGATTTTCGATATGTTGTTTACTCTCTGAGATATGGGCGATTTTGTGAAAACACAGCAGGTTTTTGGCAAATAACTTTTGAACAATACAATGTTGTCCAGCAAACTGCACATAAAAAGAAAGCTTGTTAAAATACCTTTCTAACAAGCTATAGATTGTCTAAATCCGTGCACGAGCGGCGGAGATATTAAACATTTTGTATTTCTAGTCCTCGCTTACCAATTTCCACTAGCTAAAAATGAGATTGTTTCATACATAGTATTGCTTTACTGGTGTTTTAGGGGCAAAACTAAACCGATTTTGAATATCGGGGTATAAAAACACATCTACGTGATTCAAGGAATTCGATGTTGAGAACATTTTGTGAATTACCTTTATAATAAATGAACTATTTCTCAAAAATCAATATATATAAGTTCACTTCAAAGACAAAATAATGTGTTGATAAAGAAACAGTGAGTTCTAGTATTTATCCCTTGGATTAGGCATTGCGTTTAATCATGAGGTAAATATTGGATGTTATATCAATACACAGATCAACAAGTAATTCACCTAGTAGTGAGATAAAAGATTTCTCATATAATTATACTTGTGGCGTCACCGAAAGCAACTGTATGTTTGAGGCCCAAAAATCTAGCGAAAATTTAGCTCTTTTACAAGATTTAGGTTATACTGGTTATGGCACAAAAATTACTACTCACATTAATTATGACAAGAATGAAAGGAATCAATGTATCATAATAATATACCTATAAAAATAATGTCACTGCATTAACCATCTTTTGCCATTCCTCACACGCCCCCCCCATCTCTCTCTGTCTCTCTTCTATCGCATCTATCTAGCTATTTCTGTATCCATTTCTAAGTTGTGTGATAATCTGCCAATCTGAAATATTTATTAATTGTAATTGCGAAGGTTTGAGAAAACAAAACTATTTCTTGTCTGCTGCTACATCAACTCAATTTTAATTCAATTGTATTCAAAGCCTGTATCTACACTATAATTAAGGAAATTCATGGCTATATCCGAAAAATATTTGGCTTAATTGGGTAATATGAAAGTATGACGATGAAAATTTTCAAAAGAGACATTCCACGTGCGATATTTAAACTATTCGTATCTCTATTGAATTTTGAAAGAAATATATGCTCAAAGACTGAAAGCTGAAGCCAGCAGGATTGGACTTGCCATCAACGTTTCGAAGCCAAAATACATGAGAGGAAGAGGTTCTAGAGACGACAATGTGAACCTCCCACCCGAGTTCGGATTGACGGTGACGAAATCGAGATGGTCGACGAATTCATGTATTCGGGCTCACTGGTAACCGACAACAATGATAACAGCAGAGAAATTCAGGGAGGGATCTTGGCGGGAAATCGTGCCTACTTTGGACTCCGGAGGACGCTCCGGTCGAACAAAATTCGCCGCCGCACGAAGTTGATTATCTACAAGACGCTGATTAGATCGGTGGTCCTCTCGGCCACGAGACCTGGACTATGCTCGTGGAGGACCAACGCACCCTTGGAGTTTTCGAACGAAAGGTGTTGCAGATGGAAGACGGAACGTTGCGCAGGCGAATGAACCATGAGTTGTATCAGCTGCACATTCGTTGTATTGGTACGAACTTTCATGAAAAATAACGGATCAAAGACCAAAAATATCCACAAACCAGATCCAGGAAAAGAAGTCTCCCAAAGTACCCACTCTCGATGGGGGATGCAACTACAATGTGTCCTCTAACTTATCGTCGTCCATATTTGGATATACTGCGTAGTTTGAACCATTTATTTTTCACAGAATTGGTCTGTATAGGACTTATTTATCCATATTTCCTGCACGAGAATTCCGAACGAAACAATATGAAAGCTATAAGGATGAATTGAAAGAGACTGCATTGCAATCAACTGAATGCACGGCTTTTATGCTATCGACATAGCCTAGACATTTCACACTATTTACTTCAATGCAAATAAAAATTTTGAAATATCTACCTGTCTCTTTCACGAATCGCATTCTCCCTGTCGTTCTTTGATCAAGGGGCTTGAAAGCACATGTGACCTTGTCTCACTTTACTATATTCAATTGCGCGTTAAAATACTGGACCAGTAAATTTTATTCTGTACATAAATCTTTTTTTCGGGAATATGTGACCAAAAAGTAAACTTCGAATTCCAAAGCAAATTGAGCGTTCCAGGTTCCTGATAAATAAATATGGTCCAACAATAAGGTAGAAACACCAGATAATCTTAAAACGACGCCGTCAAGTAAAGAAGCATGAAAACAAAAAGAATAAAACCAAAAAAAGATGGAAGCCCTAGAAAGTCCATTGCATATTTATTAGCCTTTTCTCAGAAGATGGGATTTTCAAAAACATTTCAAAACTTTTTGATGCAATGGTTCTCAAATTCGTACCGGATTGGTTTATTCATTTTCTTAATTCAAAAATATTTTTAGCTTTAAATATATGACGATTTCATTTTAATTATATCATTCCGCATCTTTTTATTCGTTTTGTTCATCTGTGTTCATTTTACTTATTTTATTCGTTTCATTCTTTGGATTCACTCTGATCAGTTTATTCTTTTTGTGCCTTTTACTCATAACTCATTTAACTTATTTTATTCATTGTTTTCATTGTATGCATTTTATTCATTTTTTCCAGTTTATTCATTTTGTTCAGTTTCTTTATTTTATTAATCTGACTACTTTTTCAGTTTCAATCTTTTCTTCCAAATAATTTATTTGATTCAATTTATTTCTTTATATTAATTTATAACCTTTTACCATTGTTCAATTTTTCATTTTAATCAATGCATCTGTTCATTTTCTTCTTTTTATTCATTTTATCACTTCAGCTCATTTTGTTTATTTGATTCGTTTGTTTTATTTAGCAATTTTATTTATTTTTTACTTTATTCATTTTATTCATCCATTCTTTTTATTCATTTGATCCATTTCATTAATTTGATTCATTGCATTCACTGGATGAATTAAATCAATTTGACTCATTTGATTCATTTGATTCATTTGATTCATTTGATTTATTTGATTCATTTGATTCATTTGATTCATTTGAATCATTTGATTCATTTGATTCATTTGATTTATTTGATTCATTTGATTCATTTGAATCATTTGATTCATTTGATTCATTTGATTTATTTGATTGATTTGATTCATTTCATTCATTTCATTCATTTGATTCATTTCATTCATTTGATTCTTTTGATTCATTTGATTCATTTGATTCATTTGATTCATTTGATTCATTTGATTCATTTGATTCATTTGATTCATTTGATTCATTTGATTCATTTGATTCATTTGATTCATTTGATTCATTTGATTCATTTGATTCATTTGATTCATTTGATTCATTTGATTCATTTGATTCATTTGATTCATTTGATTCATTTGATTCATTTGATTCATTTGATTCATTTGATTCATTTTATTCATTTGATTCATTTGATTCATTTGATTCATTTGATTCATTTGATTCATTTGATTCATTTGATTCATATGATTCATATGATTCATTTAATTCATTTAATTCATTTGATTCATTTGATTCATTTGATTCATTTTATTCATTTGATTCATTTGATTTATTTGATTCATTTAATTCATTTGATTCATTTGATTCATTTGATTCATTTGATTCATTTGATTCATTTGATTCATTTGATTCATTTGATTCACTTGATTCGTGTGATTCATTTGATTCATATGATTCATTTGATTCATTTGATTCGTTTGATTCATTTAATTCATTTGATTCATTTGATTCATTTGATTCATTTGATTTATTTGATTCATTTGATTTATTTGACACATTTGATTCATTTGATTCGTTTGATTCGTTTGATTCATTTGAATCATTGAATCATTTGAATCATTTGATTCATTTTATTCATTTGATTCATTTTATTCATATCTTTAATTTTATGCATTTCATGTTCAGTTATTCGTTTTATTTCATTCAATTTGTTAGTATGAGTCAATTTATTCTATTAATCTTAGAACTATATCTAAATATAATCTTAATTTTTATTTAATAACCTAATCTAATTTGATTCGTGTATATTATAATTTTGATTTACATTAATTTTTCTACTCATTTTATGAATTTAAAAACCTATTATTTCATTTTTTGCTTTACTTTTTTATTTCGTTCGTTGTGTTGATTTCTATAATTTATTCAGTTTATTCGAGATTTTTTTCGTGCAAGACTAGAAACTGTTTTCATCCCACCTCTAGTTGGGTGCATACTTCTCGTGAGTTCTGCAAACTAATCCAATAGTGAAATGTGTAAGAAATGTCTCATCTCACTGCTAGGTGGATTAAATCGGTTTTTTTTTCATTTTGTCTGCTTTTAAACAATAAAATGATCGAAATGAAAAAAAATCAACGATATTAAAAAGTAATATAATTAATTAAATAAATTAAATTGTGTCTAATTAATGTTCTAGATGAAGTAACTAAAATGAATGACTGAACAAAATTATTAATATTTTTAAAATGAATAAAATGTGTGAGCCCGAAAAATAATATAAAATTGCATAACATGAAAAAATTAATAAAATAGGTTAAATGAATGGTACGAATAAGGTGAATAAGATAATAAACTGATCGGAATGCATACAAAGAATGAAATGAATACAATGAGGTCAAATAAACAAAATGAATCAAAATAATGCTAAATGAAAAAAAATATTAAAATGAAATGATCATATATTTAAAATTAGATATTTAAAATGAAAAAAATAAACAAAAAAATGTAATCCATGAAATGAATGATCTGGAAAAAATGGGCACATAGAATAAAATTTGAAAAACTTAGTTAAATGGAGTAAATGAATTCCAAAACCATTGTTTCAGAATATTTTGAAGTGTTTGCGAAAATCCCATTGCAAAGAGCACGTTTACGTTTTTCTTTTCTTGACAGCGTTTTAAGATTATCTAGTGTTTCTACTTTATAGAAGGGACTTGATTAATCATCAAGAAATCTAGAAATCAGGAATTTGTCTTAGAATTAAAAGATGTCTTTTTGGTCACAGATATTTGAAAAATGATTTTTGTACACAATAAAATTTTCAAGTCCAGTATTTATACGCGTAATTGGAACTAGTAAACTGAGATTACTAGTATTCATTTGCATTGAAGTATATAGAAAAGAGTGTCAAGTGTCTAGGTTATGTTGGCAATTATATTATTGTCGAAGGCACAAAAGCCGTGCATTCTGTCGATTACAATGCAGTCTCTTCCACCCATCCTTATCACTTGAGAATTGTTTCGTTCGGAATTCTCGTTCTGGAGATGAAGGGTTTATGTGTCCTTCACAAAACAATACCATGACAAAGGAATGGTTCAAACTACCAGAATACGTATATAAATTCATCGAAAAGCCAGTGGCCATTGAAAGTATCACTGGACTTGTTGAGACAGATGTCTTCCGTTTAATTCCACTATCGATATAATAATGAAAAACTGTTGCTTTTCACTAAAAATCAAAAGCACTATAAGTAATAGTATTTCAACTATTACTTATAGTGCTTTTGAGACACGAACATTCTTGAAATTACAAGTCGTATTTTTGCAAATAAATATGCTTTTAGTCACATTGATCATTCAGGTGTAGTTCGATAGTCTATGGGCCTTTGGCGCCATTTTTGCCGGATCTAATTTGTGGATATTTTGGAATTTGATCCGTTATTTTTCATAAATGCACATTCCAATACAATGAACCTGCATTTTCAATAATATCAACCCAAAACAGGTGTTCTCAATATTCAAATGACTTATTTGAGCATATGTTCAATTCAAATTTCAGTAGAGATACGAAAAATTTAAAAAAGTGCACGTGGGATGTCTCTTTTCAACATTTTTGTCTTCAAACAACCATATCACCCAGTTTAAAATACCCAATACTTTCCGTAATTGTAATATATACATACGCTCAGTATAGAATTGAATTAAATTGGAGTTGATGTTGTTTTCGGTTTTTGGTCATATGACTCTCCTTAGTGCAACGTTTCGAAGGAATAGCCCTTCATATTCAGAAAAAAAACCGGCTTTGAACATAAATTAGTTATAGTTTTCTATACAAATATTTTGCAAATTTCGCCAGGACCACAAATATTTTTTTAAGCAGAATGTAATATTTAGTTTGTTTCCGCTAGTGGCTCTGTTCTACACTAAAATGGAAACCTATTAATAGGGAAAATAGGTTTGTTTTCTTCAACCTGCACAAACACATCGCCAGATTAAATTAGCTTGGATGCTAACACATATTTCAGATTAGTTGAAGATCATAGGACACATCTTAGAAATGGATTTGGAAATAGCAGGATAGATCTGAGTCGTCACAGTTGCCACGAACATGATGTGGGAGAGAGCCGTGACATTATTATTGTATATAGGGCGAAATTTTAATTCGTTACATCTTCATTATCAATAATGTAACTAGTAATTTTTACGCCATAATTAGTATAACATAAATCTTGCAAAGATAAATTTTCACTAGAATTTTGTTATTCAAAAATACAGCTCTCGGTGATGCTACGAGTATAATATTAATATGAATTATATTAGAAATCTTTTTTCTCACTACTAGGAGGATTACTTGGTGATCTGTGTATTCATATACCATGCAACGTTTATCTCACGAGCAAACGCATTGCTCAATCCAACGGGTAAATACATCAACTCTGGACAAATTTGCACTTTGAAGTGAATTTACACATTGTTTTGTCTTTGAAATGAACTTGCGTATTAATTTTTTAAAAAAAATATTTATTTATTAAGTAAATTCACAAAATGTTTTCGGATTCAAATTCCCTGAATCACGCAGATGTGTTTTCATACCCATTTATATTCAAAATAGGTTTAGTTTTGACCCTAAAAAAACAGTAAAGCAATACTCTGTATGAAACGGTTTCATTTTTAGTTAGTGGAAATTGGTAAGCGAGGAATGAAAATACATAGTTTTTAATATCTCCGCCGCTCGTAAACGGATTTTGACAATCTATAGCTTGTTCGAAGGGTATTTTTATAAGCCTCCTATTTTTCCTATCTTTATAAAATGCGCGGTGTGATCGCTTTGTTCGAAAGTTATTTGCTTGAAACTACTTGTGTTTTCACAAAATCACTCATATCTCAAAAAGTAAACAACATATCGAAAAACAAACATAATAGTGTCAAATGGCAACGTTGAGCCTTTCATTTGAAACTAATTTCGTTAAGGTTGAACAGAGAAAGGGTAAAATTCGCAAACGAAAAAAGCAGTTTTTTTCCACACCGTTTGTCAGATCTTCATAAAAATCAATCAGCAGTACTGTAACAACATTCTACATACGCTGATTGATTTGTACGAAGATCTGACATACGGTGTGGTAAAAAACTGCTTTTTGCGTTTGCGAATTTTGCGCTTTCTCTGTCCAACCTTAAGATTGGCTCAGCGGTTGGTGAGATAATTACATGACATTAGTGCACATACATATGCAAACACACATAAACACACAGACAGACATTGTCCCAATATATCGAGCTGAGTCGATTGGTATATGAAAATCTGCCCTCCGGGCCTCGACTAATGTCAAAGTTTGAGCGAATTCTATACATTTCTTTTGTAAGAAATGTAAAACATCGCGAAGCATCAAGTTCTAAATGTTCTCAATCGATATAATACCCGAAGAAAGTGATAAGAGTTATAAGAAATGTATCATCACACTGTTAAGTGGATTAAAAGCGTTTTTCTTGTGTTCTTCGCGCTAAAAAAAATCAAAAAGGTTACTATTGAACGATCATTTTCAATGTAAAGTGTTACGATTTCAGCGCGTTCTTTTGGTGTAATTCGACTCATAGCTAAAATGGCACTAAATGACGTTTCAGAATTGTGTTTATCTGTAAAAATTAGCTGAAAAATGGTAGAGCTGTTCAATGCTGAAACAGGACACATCCAGATGGCGCACCCTGAACGTTTCGCTTCACTAATGTTCCTCTGTACGCACTCGAAATGACTTTAGTAGCGACGGTAACGTAATGCTTACAATGATGAATCTAATACATATATTGCTTATTCTGAATACAATCAACACAATACAATCAATTGATGAAATGAATATACACAATATAATGAATGTGCTACATAGTACCATGACCATGAAGAACAATATTTTCCTCACATGGATCCAAAAGAAAAATTCATGTGACGCACTCGACTAGCTCCGGTGTCACATGTTCAACTAACTCCGGTCAATGTCTCCACCCAACCAGAATTACAAGAGCCATACAGTTGACGTAGTATGAATTCCAGAACAGAACACACGATTTACCGAACAAACTAACTAAACTGCCATGTATATTTCATTATATATGGCTATTTTATATCTATAAGTATAAAAAAATAATGTTATGTAATAAATGAGATATAAATAATGTGGAAACATCGACGCAGCGCTCCAATTGTGGCAAAGGGCATTTAAGCACACTGCGGGAACAGGATATTTCCTTTTAACAATAATATCCGGTCACAAAATACAGTATTTCGCGATATTAGCTTAAAACCACCTGATGGTTTGGGTGTTTGAAGGCGCCATTCGCTCATTTCAGATCTTCAGATCTTCAGGTAGCGTTAGATTTCCTCTGAGTGATTCCCAGGTGTTATTCATCCATCCCCTTGAAATGAATATAACTTTGGATTTGATAAATAGACAATATGTTTTCATTATAATGGAAGTTACAATAAAAATGATTTAATAATCATGTAACGACTGAACAGAATATAGAGCATGTACTAAACTACCCATGATCGCATATTTGTCCCGTTTTCTATGGGATTTCCTATCTTTATGGGACTGACTTGCTATCATAGGCAGTAAATAAGTTTGAAAATACCACGATGAATGCATGTAAAAAATATTACGAATGAGCCAGCCGCCAATAAAAAACTAATATACATATAATAATGATGAGTATACTTCACAGTCTTCCACCAGCAGGAGTTGGGCGCATGAGCTATCAGTAAGCTGAAAAGTACTTGGGCAGTGGCAATGTTTAGCTTTGATTCGTTGGAAAGATTTCATCGCACCACGTAATCGATCATTTCTCAGGATGCATATTTTACTGCATGAATTTAATATTATGCATGCACTAAATGTGTAACAATAATAATAACAATAACACTAACAATAGCAAGAACAATACTGACAATAACAATAAAAAAATATTAATAATAATGGTTGCTATTACTATCACCACCACCACTTCCTCCACCATTAGTACTATTATTATAAGAATAATAATATCAGATAGACAATGAGGATACATACTGGAATGTTTGAAAAGGTACTTAAAATAATGTAGTGTTCATACTGCCATATATTCGTTATAGGGTGATGAGTCTATTTTGGCACTATTAGGGAGAGGGTCACACTATTTTTGAACAACTTTAAAAGAAGCCCTGTTACCAATAACTTTTCTCAGAATAAAGTATCAGTGTACTGTTTCTTAAACATCTATATAATGCTTATTCAACAGAATTGTCTCAATTTTCAGCATAAATGAAAATAAATGTTCTATTTTGTGCATCTATTCCCACCTCAACGATCCAATTATCGCCTCATTGGTGTGTCAATTATCACCTCATCGAAAAATAGGTATCCAGATCATGGACGCCAACTAGGGTTGCCACCCCTCCGGGTTTGACCCGGAGACTCCGGTTTTCGGAAGCGATCTCCGGGTCTCCGGGTTTTACATCAATTTCTCCGGGTTTGGTGGGAAGAAGCATAAGTTCAATTTTTTGGAATTAATTGATTCTCTACAAAATATTTAAAAAGTCTAAATTAACTATTACTCTGGTTCAGATTTATTTTTCCCGACTAACCCTTCGTTTCAAGGTGGCGAAGAGTTCACCAAATATTGCTAATTTCTTTCACAAAGCAATGAAAATGATCTTTCCGGAAGTCGCGCTAGTACACTGAGTGCACGATGCTCTGAAAATCTACCGAAATCGTCTTAGGGGACCAGTGGCTGCTCGTTCGATAAGCCATATGCACGACTTCCGGAGGGTTAAGGAAAGTAATATTTCGCTATGTGCTACAATTGAAATCATTTACTACAATTTTACCAAATCATTTCACTCTTAGTGGTGCTTATCACCAGCTGCACTAAGGTCTGGCAGATTTGTTCTAATCCAACTGACTAGGTCAACATCAAACGAGTTCTTGCGGTGTTGTTGCTACTCCAGCAGCGATCCTTAACTGGGCTAGGGAGGTGAGTTTTGCCCCTTTGTTGCGAAACTAAAATTTGTTGGTGACGAATAACCGACACCACATAGTGTGATGTCGCATCTCTGCCTCCTTTGCTCCCCTTCTCCTGTTAACTGTGGAGAAGAGCAATGCTCGTTCGAACTCCACAGTGAGAGTAGCTGGTGCTTTTGTATTCTTGGCACTTAGTCGGGGAAGTGAAATACTACACCACATTAAACCAATAAAACCGTTCTCAAGCGTGAAAAATTTACAATTTTACTTTAACGTGGTAATAAAAAACAATTAAAGTGTTCTAAAATGCCTAGCAATCGCTTTGATTCCAATTTCTGTCTCGTTCCACTCAAAATTCACCACCCCCCAGATCAGTGAAAATCTCCGGGTCAAAGCCTCTCCAGAGGTGGCAACCCTAACGCCAACGCGTGGTTTGAAAAACGAATCATTCTGCTTTTTTCAGCCGATCAAAACAAATGTAAATATCACGCACATGAAAGAAACTCATCAGCTGTTAGTAGAAGAGCGCCCAGAATTTCGCATGCAGGAAATAACCAACAACAACTGGAATGACAAGTTTCACATCACACATTGCTTTTTCCCGATCCGAATTGTATGTGCAGATGAAAATAAAATATCTGCAATCAACAATTAGTCGAATAACTTGCAATAATTGATTACTTATACCTGCAATTGCACTACAATATATTTTCAAGTTCACGTTTTGGTTTGGCCGCACTGGCGATTCTTTTCTGTATGATGGGTGCAAAGAGTTTGTTTTGATTGTGGTAGTGTATCGGACAATACATGGCGATATTGTGAGCCCCCGTATTTAAAATTATCCTACTATAACACTAGGCCTATCCTAATGTTTAACGAGTGCTTTTAAAGTGAAATTATCGTGAAAAGGTGAGAACCTAAAGAGAAGCTAAAATAAAGGTATGTGTCAGTGCAATGTGTAATATATTTGTGCCGGAATAACAAGATATGAGGCACTAAATGCTGGCTCGTAAGTGTTTATTTTGCTAAGCGCCGTTGCTTCCTGTTTCGGTTCACTACGTGAGTGAGGCGAATTAGCAGATATTTCAATAAAGAGATTTTGTTTTAATTAAAAGTTTGATTTTGAGTATAGTTCTAATTATATATGTGCACAACAAATAAAGAATATTTCTTGAACTTATTTTTTAATACCTGTTTTGGACAAATCGATATTGTCATTATCTCATATGCTTGGGTCGAAACCAAGAGGTACGAAATAGGGTCACAATAGGCTCTACTGCCATAATAGGCACATCGCCCTAATATAAAAAATCACCGACGATAAATATAAAATTACACATGATTAGATCTCCGAAAAAAGCTTATGCACATTTATTATCCTGAATGAGCAACAAAAACATTGATAGTTCAGTCAAGAATTTGAGCTAGCCTTACATCAAATTGTATGAGTGGAATAAATGATGGAAATTGTCCATAAGAATTAGCAACGATCTCACCATAGTTGTCTCTGTGTTGATCCAACTGTTGGAGACGATTCAGAAGTTTCCACATTCTACAATCCATCGCTCGACATGGAAATGGGTGATATTATCCATACTTATTTTGTCTTTTTGCTTGAGTGTGCAGTAAGGTGTCCCAAAATGACATCATGTTAAAAAAGTCATCGGGCTCACTTCTTAAATGAAAGGTTAGGGTCTCCTAGGAGCACTTTCTTCTTCGGAGTGAATTTGCTAAAATTCTCCCTACTGGTGGCGAATTTTGATTTTTTGAAAAATGGGCCGATTTTGGGTAAAATTTCAAATGCATGACTCAAGGAGTTTTTATTCTCAGGTGATACGATCCTCAAAAATGGCGATCAGCCATGTTGGTTTTAGAAACGACAGCTAACAACATTGTTTACTAGTTCTCTCCATACGTTTGCTTGGATTTCAGTTGGTAAACAAAGTTGTTCGCTGTCATTTTTCTTCCCCACAGCCTGCTGCACGCTTACCTCACTCCTCACCTACTTACTGCCAAAGACGAATCACCTTAGAACTCTAAGCACCTTGGCATGGCTCTTGAAGTGCTCCTGAACGACCTTAGATTTTTTTAGCATTTTTTTTTTATTTTCTGATGGTTCTAATGGAGAAGTTTGGTTAGTTAGTTTGTAGAAATTTTGAATTATAAGAGTGACAGAGGCATTAAAACTTAGTAAAAAGTGAAATTCTTGGTGTTTTTCAGTAGTTTTTCTTTAAAACTGGGTATCTACAAAATTTTGAAAGTATAGAAAACACTTTATATAGTTGAGCCGAATATAGGGACGTAATTTTGCTGAAGAAATTGTATAGCTACGGCAAATGGAGTATGAGTTATTTAAGTTTTTGTTTGATAACCTTTTGACATTTTATGATATTCATCAAATATAACACTGTTCTACAAAATAAAACAACTTGAGTGTAGTCCGAATATTATTTTTCGGAAAATAGAAGGAAAATTATGAAAAATGGCGTTTTTCGCTTGTCTCTAGTACATCAGAATCGGTTTTTATGAGCATTTGACGATTTTTTTAAAATTATTTTGTGTGCTAATACAGGTATATCTCAATTTAACATGCTCACGATTTAACATACCCTCGATTTGCCATATTTCGATTTAACGTAATTTTTACTTCGATTTAACATACATGCAAAAAAATTTTAATGTCAATGTTACTAAAACGAAATTCTAAGAATCAATATCAATTTTATTCTATGATCCACTTCCAATGCTTAACGAAGCATAATTTTTTTTCGTCTTTTCGCTAGATTAAGTTTAAGATTCTGAGATACAAAAACATTCTTATTTTGATACCGCACAGTAAAATGAATACACGAATTTGTGGCTCAAGTTATTTCCTGATAATAGTTTTATGGGTTTTTATGTGTAAGCTAAAAATAGATAACTGGAAAGATATGGTTGATGGAAGGTATAGGGCGGTGACGAGATATTGGCGGACGGTGAGTCGCACTAATAGGCATTGGGGCTGTAGCAGTTCTTACGAAACTGTTGGAAATTTGTAATGAAGTCATGACAGTTCCTCGATGTTAACGCACCCAACTAGAGCTTGAAAGAACGTAAGATCGACAACTTCATTATGGATCGATTCCTCTTGCAAAAAATGCAATAGACGATAATGATGGAAGATGCAAGTCTTCCTTCAATGTACGACTCCTGGTAAGCTCACGATGTTTATTTATCAATACCGGTGCCAGTCATTACTTAATCTAAACAGAGGAAGCACACAAAAGCAATGTTAGTCCGACACTGATTGTGATTATATTCTTCATATATTACTGCGTATTCACACAACGTTCAAGGTAAATAATATTGTTGATTATGTAACTTACCCGTGTTCTAATCAGTGTTTTTATGTGTTTTAAACCGGTTTCACTACGTTCGACACATCTGGAGTACACTTATCCCGAGCCACAAATTAAACGAATTCAACGAAAATATATTTCTGCTTTTTCCTGAGTAAGATCAAACAATGGATGCCTCTTCGGTTTGTTTTGCTTGCACTTGCGAATTGGATAAAGCAGACGAAATCGTATGCAGCGGATTTTGTAGATCTTCATTCAATCTAAAGTGTGTAAAACAATCTACTGTCATACGTGAGTCAATCGCAAAATCTTACAACCTATTCTGGATGTGCAATGCCTGTTCGAAAATGATGAAAAATGCTACTTTCCGGCAAACCATCTCATCAACCAACAATGCCATGGATGCCATTAGTGTTGAACACAATAAGGCACTGTTGGAGCTTAGGAATGAGATGGAGCAGAATAGCACATTCTAGCCGTGCTAAACGAAAAAATCGGCCGTAAGGGTAGCTCCAGCACCTCCAGAAAACGTCCCCGCTTGGACGGCTATTGTGATCAGTCCTCTCCTAACGTTAATGAAGTCACCAAAGACATCGATTCCAACGTGAAAATTCCACTAGCAGTAAAAAATCAGGCGAAGAATTGTTTTGGCTTTACCTGTCTGGTTTTGACCCGAAGGCTACAGAGGAAATACGAAATGTAGTGCAGCAGAACCTCAACACCAGCGAGACTGTTGACGTCCGTAAGTTAGTTCCCAAGGGCAAAAATCTTGAAGAACTTTCCTTCGTGTCGTTCAAAGTCGGAGTTGGATTACAGCTGAAAACGGTCTCCCTGTTAAAATCCTCCTGGCAGAAGGGAATAACCTTCCGTGAGTTTGATTTTCACACGCGATTTACGTCTCGGTTTCAATCACAACAGCAGATATGAAATAACAACAATCAGCACTACCCCGCTCACTGCATGTATCTCGCCAATCGCTAACACTAATCAGACGGTACACTCGCAATTAAAATCACAGAGCTCTGAATCCGACCCGACTACCGGTAATGTGATTAATTATACGAAGCGCTCATTCACGATTTGCTATCAGAATGTCCGCGGATTACGTATGAAGACTCAAGAGATCTTTAGAGCCTTATCTGTTTATGACTATGACGTAGTAGTATTAACAGAAACATGGCTTAACGATGATATCCTCAATGCTGAACTGACCGATGAGTATGAAATATATCGATGCGATCGAAATTGCTCTACCAGCCGTGCCCTTCGCGGTGGTGGTGTATTGATAGGCATCAAAAAGGGAAATCGAAGTAATATTGTGACCGTCGATGGAGCCGCCCGCCTAGAACAAGTAGCAGCTCGTATATATTACGGGGCAGTGTCTCTCGTTGTACGTGCGATTTACCTACCACCGAATTCTGATCTCGCTTTGTATGAACAGCATGCTGCCTGTGTCAATCGACTGTATGATCAAATTGGTACCAACGATAGGGTGGTGGTTTTAGGCGACTATAATTTACCTCAGTTACGTTGGAGTTTCGATGACGAAGTTGGATGTTTTATTCCAATAAATGTCTCCTCGGAACATGACATTTTGTTAGTCGAAACCATGATCGCTTCTGGCCTACAACAAGTGAACTATTTGACGAACGAGACTAGCAGATTGCTTGATTTAGCGTTTGTTAGTAACACTGGCGGATGCGAAGTATTGGAGCCACCCGTACCGTTAATGAAATTAGATCGTCACCACAATCCGTTTGTGTTGAAAGTTGACGCTGTGTTTCCCGTGTCTATGAATGACGATGTTGATTTATTCTACGATTTTAATCAATGCGATTATGATGAATTAAACGCAGGGTACTCTGGATGAACCTGTGAATAGATTTTATCACGAACTGGAATCAATATTTCAACAACTTGTGCCTAGGAGGAAACGCACGCGCCGCCCGGATAACAAACGACCTTGGTGGAATGCTGAGTTACGAAATCTTCGAAATCGTCTCAGGAAGGTTCGAAAACGATTTTTTAGAACAAGAGGCGAAACCGATAAAACGGGAATTAGAACACCAATTCGAGCTCGTGAATGCAGCATGCTTTCGCTCATATGTTTCCCGAATTGAATGCAGCATGAAGGGCAACCCAAAGCAGTTTTGGTCTTACCTGCGGAACAAAACGCGCTCCAGTGGAATTCCGGAATGCGTCAACTATCGGGACAGGACATCAACGTCAGTAAATCTATTCTCGTCATTCTTTCAAAACGTGCTAAGTAATAACATAGTTTGCCAATGTTCACTCTGAATTTGCCTGCAACATCATTCACCGAACATCAGGTACTCAACGTTCCGGGAATTGACAGTTCCATGGGCCCGGGGTCCGACGGGCTACATCCATCGTTCATCAAGAATTGCTCATCATCTTTGGCACTACCATCATCTCTATTATTCAATCGCTCTCTTGTTGAAAATGTTTTCCACGCGAAGTGGAAAGAAGCTTTGATAACTCCAATCCACAAAACAGGCAACGTACATGATGTCACCAATTATAGAGGAATTTCTATCTTAAGCTGCCTCCCTAAAATCTTCGAGAGTATGTTGTTAGATGTTATCTACCCCGCGTTAAAACACATCATCACTTTGGACCAGCATTGTTTTGTAAAAAAGCGCTCGACAACTACAAATCTGATGAGCTACGTGTCGTCGCTGATTGATAAATTGGAAAAACGACAACAGATCGATGCGGTGTACGTCGACTTCTCGAAAGCTTTCAACCGTGTTCCTCATCAGCTTGCTGTGGAAAAGCTAAGACGGACTGGACTGCCGGACTGGCTGACTAATTGGATCTCTTCGTGTCTTACGAACCGTAGCGCCTCGGTGCGACTTGGAACGACACTCTCGGATCCTTTCCACATTTCATCGGGCGTTCCTCAAGGGAGGCATCTCGGACCTCTTCTACTAGTGTTCTTTGTGAACGACCTCTGCAGTGAATTATCGTCTTCTAAAGTCATGTATGCTGATGATCTGAAAATTTACCGTGTCATAACAACTATGGTAGACTGTTGTGCATTGCAAATGGTCGTCGATAGGATCATTGACTGGGTGACACAAACGAAATGAGTGTGAATATTCAAAAATGCAGTACAATCACTTTTACACGAGTACATACTCCAATTCAGTTCGAATACTCAATGTGTTCTGCTCCCGTAGAACGAGTTGTATCCGTCAAGGACCTTGGTGCCATTCTCGACTGTAAGCTACGCTTTACCGCACATTACTCTTCCGTTATAGCTAAAGCCTACGCTGTACTCGGACTCATCAAACGCAACACTCGTGATTTCAATGATGTGTATTGTCTAAAAACACTATACATTACACTGGTATGCAGTATTCTAGAATATGGCGATACTATTTGGGCTCCGTATCACACCATACACATTAATCGTATCGAACGGGTACAGAAGAACTTTATCAGGTTTGCACTTCGTCGGTTACCCTGGCAACCGGTTCCAGCTTCCTCCATATGAAGATCGCTGTATTCTCATCAATTTCCCTACGCTGCGAAACAGACGGATCTTTCTGCAACGACTTTTCATTTTCGACAACATAGACTCTTCTGCGCTTCTAGCAAAACTCAACCTCAACGTTCCGGGAAGATCTTTCCGGAGAATTGATTTTTTCCGACGCTCAACACATCGCACGCAGTACGGCCAGAATAATCCTTTGGATGTTTGCTGTCAACTCTTCAATCATTTGCTTAATTTTAATGTTAGTAAGGAATCGTTTAAACTAAAAATAGGATTAAGTTAGTGTTTAGTCTAAGTCTGTGCGATGTAACTTTTTTAAATCGAAGACAATACAATACAACAATATATCTGTATATATTACTCTCAACAACTGCAAGGGTAGAGAATGGTCGTTAGTAGAGATTGGGATTCGAATAAACTGTACTGGCATTTGCGTACGATTTAAGATGATCGAAGACTCTGGATACTTGGCCCCCAGGAGTACCATAATAAATGTTCACGTTTAAATAGAAATCTAGGAGATATATCCAATAAATAATAAGCTTATAAAATGTGTAAAAAAAGGAGATAGATAAAAAAAATGAAAAGAAGATTTTCGTCTTTGTCGCCTGTTACAACGTGGGAGCAGGAAACCAGTGGATCAATTCTTGGCTTTAGACATCACATGCTACGCGGCTATTTTGGAGATCGATAATAGTGACATCAACATTCCAGTGACTTCCACCTCCCCGTCGTACATTAGGATTAAACTTTTTTTTAAATATTTTTGTATTGTAATTAAAATGTCTTATTCATTCTGATGAGTTCGACTTTTAAACTGAGATATTGCATCTGTCGTGTACAAAATTATTTAATCCAACTTTTTCCTTAAGGAGAACTATACCACCCATGATCGCATAGTTGTCCCGTTTTCTATGGGATTTCCTATCTTTATGGGACTGATATGCGATCATGGGCATAATAGCGCTACAATGGCTCGATTTGGTTGTTTTACATTTCTTATAAAAGAAATGTATAGAATTCGCTCAAACTTTCAAGATTTTTTCCGAGGCCCGGAGGGCCGAGTCTTATATACCAATCGACTCAGCTCGACGATTTGGGACAATGTCTGTGTGTGTGTCTGTGTGTGTTTGTAACGGACAAATTCTCATTCGTGTTTCTCAGCAATGGCTGAACCGATCTTATCCAAACCAATTTTAAATGAAAGAACTAAAAAACAGTATGAAAGCTATTAATTTGTTTTTGATTCTGATGTTTAGTTTCCAAGGTATGAATGTTTGAATGCGTAAAAATGGCGTTTTTTGCATCTTTATCTGCCGAAATTGACAATATAGATTAACAATTTATATGTTTTTAGACAGCTTCAACGAATACCTTTCGAACAAGCTATAGATTGTTGAAATTGGACTATTATCAAAAGAGATATTTAACATTAAAGGCGGACGAAAGATTTTTATCATTTCCCATTGCCAGAAATGTGACCAAAAACATGTAATCTATTATTAACGCCAAAACGGCTTATTTTAGGTCAATAGTATCTTCGGAGAATTTAATGGAGGCAATATGCCCTTTCTTTTGGTATTGTGCTTTTGCTGATTAATCCCCTTATGAGAGAGATATTTTCACAAACTTTCTTGGAAGTGATTATTTCGAAATGATGCCTTCAGGAAATTTGTAGCACTTACTTTTGCGAATAACTTTACTGAAGACTTCAAATATCCATTTTGAATACTTTAAAAGTTATGGCTTGTTGTTTGTGGATTACTCTTTGTCGCCTATTAATTGTTCAATATAGTAATAATCCATTGAAATAAGTCAAACATTATTTCGATAAAACGAATTTTGTATTTCATTTTTCTATCTACAACCGCTAGAAATAATCACCGAACACTTCCAAGTTGTCTGGAAGGAACTTGATAACTTATCAGTGCAAAAATGTTCATTTGTGCGAACATTCTGACTGCAATTTTTCTAACTTATAACCATCGGATCGATCTGAAACATATCGGAAAATGTAAAGAGAAATAAATAACTCCAAGCAACGGCGTAGCCAAGAGAAGGTTTTGGGGTTTAACACCATACAACCCCCCCCCCCCCACCACACCCAACAAAAAAATTGGATTGAAGTTGAAAATTTATTGATGCAGAATGATTTAATTCAATATTACAATAACAATTATTTGATCCGTCCTGTTGTTGTAAACATCATGAGGACTTTTGATAAATTGTCGGAATGGGGTCCTGATATGTAACTGATCTATTGGTCTTGATTTCACAGTTGTCAAATTGCATCAATATCAAATTCCTGCCTGAAAACATTCCAATAGAAAATTCTAGAGTTCTGTAATCAACCTCTGTGACCTCTGTTTCTCAGAGATGGCGGGACCGATTTGCACAAAGTTAGTCTCAAATGAAAGGTACAACGTTCCCATCGGCTGCAATTGAATTTTTTATTGATTGGACTTCCGGTTCCGGAGTTACGAGTTGAAGAGCGCAATCACACAGCAAATTCCCATATAAACTGAAATGAAAAATTTTCAAAATCAAATTTGTATTTTTGATGCCAAATGCATGCCAAACTTTAAAATGCATGAAACATTGAGATGTTTGACGAAAATTGACTTTTTTGGACTTTGGTACATTTTTGGCTTTCTCATATAGAAAGGTTATACCTTTCGAACAAGCTATAGATTGTTGAAATTGGACTATTATCAAAAGAGATATTTAACATTAAAGGCGGACGAAAGATTTTTATCATTTCCCATTGCCAGAAATGTGACCAAAAACATGTAATCTATTATTAACGCCAAAACGGCTTATTTTAGGTCAATAGTATCTTCGGAGAATTTAATGGAGGCAATATGCCCTTTCTTTTGGTATTGTGCTTTTGCTGATTAATCCCCTTATGAGAGAAATATTTTCACAAACTTTCTTGGAAGTGATTATTTTGAAATGATGCCTTCAGGAAATTTGTAGCACTTACTTTTGCGAATAACTTTACTGAAGACTTCAAATATCTATTTTGAATACTTTAAAAGTTATGGCTTGTTGTTTGTGGATTACTCTTTGTCGCCTATTAATTGTTCAATATAGTAATAATCCATTGAAATAAGTCAAACATTATTTCGATAAAACGAATTTTGTATTTCATTTTTCTATCTACAACCGCTAGAAATAATCACCGAACACTTCCAAGTTGTCTGGAAAGAACTTGATAACTTATCAGTGCAAAAATGTTCATTTGTGCGAACATTCTGACTGCAATTTTTCTAACTTATAACCATCGGATCGATCTGAAACATATCGGAAAATGTAAAGAGAAATAAATAACTCCAAGCAACGGCGTAGCCAAGAGAAGGTTTTGGGGTTTAATACCTTACAACCCCCCCCCCCCCCCCCCACCACACCCAACAAAAAAATTGGATTGAAGTTGAAAATTTATTTATGCAGAATGATTTAATTCAATATTACAATAACAATTGTTTGATCCGTCCTGTTGTTGTAAACATCATGAGGACTTTTGATAAATTGTCGGAATGGGGTCCTGATATGTAACTGATCTATTGGTCTTGATTTCACAGTTGTCTAATTGCATCAATATCAAATTCCTGCCTGAAAACATTCCAATAGAAAATTCTAGAGTTCTGTAATCAACCTCTGTGACCTCTGTTTCTCAGAGATGGCGGGACCGATTTGCACAAAGTTAGTCTCAAATGAAAGGTACAACGTTCCCATCGGCTGCAATTGAATTTTTTATTGATTGGACTTCCGGTTCCGGAGTTACGAGTTGAAGAGCGCAATCACACAGCAAATTCCCATATAAACTGAAATGAAAAATTTTCAAAATCAAATTTGTATTTTTGATGCCAAATGCATGCCAAACTTTAAAATGCATGAAACATTGAGATGTTTGACAAAAATTGACTTTTTTGGACTTTGGTACATTTTTGGCTTTCTCATATAGAAAGGTTATGCATTCACTCTAAAAACCGTCAATCATACCGGCCCGGAGGGAGTATGCAGTGAGGGGTTGCTACTTTAAAATTAAAACTAATTTAAAATTTCTTAACAAGTTGAAAATTTTCGGCACGACCTGGACCTCCCGGATCTTTCTCCATGATCCGCCGCTGGTTTCAAGCGATGTTTCAATATCACATAGTATCTCAAGATCGTGGCTGTCGATCCATTGCATGTATGTGCAAATCGTACTGAACATGTAATATTCATTTCCACCATTGTATGGAATCGTAGTCTGGACAAATGAGACAAGCACAATTGCACCACTAGGTGGATTTTTATTTTGGGAATGCGTCGAGTTGAGACGAAAACGTAATATGATTAATAACGAGGATAACACTTTCCGAATTTAGAGAGAAATTTATGAAAAATGACGATTTCCATTCGATTCTAGCAGGTTCTGATCGATTTTGATGAGCATTTGATTTTTGTTGTATGACCAATTATATGTATAGGTCAAATGTTCAAAAACAGTAATTTAAGGTCAAGATAGCATCATTTTGAAACCGCCAATTTAAGAGGTTTAGTATCTTCGATAAGTTTTACAAACGTTAAACAGCGCATCATTTGATAAAATAATTTTGACGGCATATCGTCCAAGAAGTATTTATGGTGAATTTTCTCAGGTTAATATTCATGACTACAATAAAGTTTCAACAAATTCGCTAAAGACACGAACTCTGTTACTATTTTCTGAAAAATTAATTCTGCATAATTTTAAAACTTCAAAAATTACGGTTTCGGAATTATGCCGTTTGGACAGTATGATCGATTTTCACCAAACCCCCACCAAACCGAATTTCTGGCTACGCCGCTGACTTCAAGTAAGTAGAAACAAAGTCGTTCTACACTCGTTCACAAGAAACTTCTTCGAATGCTAAATAACTGTTATAATATATTGAAACCCCGATTTTATCAGCCAAATATGAACATATGTTTGATGGGCTCTAGCAGACGAACAAGACTGAATTCGAGTAAATCCTTTCTTGCTTATGTTTTCCTTATAATGAAGATGGAAATATGCAAAAATAAAAAGTTCATCATAATCAGAAATAGTTATCAGACTACATCAAGGGACGTGAAGAATATTTTAACAGTTTCAGTTTATTATAAAGAAAAAAAATTGCCCGATTTAGTCAATGTCCCCATTTTGTCAGCCTAAAATACACCATGAGATTGATAAAAAGGGGTCTTTATTGTATGTATTATTCACTGTGTTTCACATTAATAGGTCCATTTCATTTTTGGGGATTTTTTATTGCATCGAAATACAACAATTTTTAGGTAGTTTTCAAGGGGTTATTTTATAGACTTCTTCCAAAATTTGGCGAACCTATTCCAATTCGTATACCAATTAATTGGTATACTTAAGGGTTTATATGTTGCAGATAGAGAAAATACTGAAATTTTCAGCTTTTTTCCTACACAATATTACGAAAGCTTATTAAACAATTTTTCCTAATAAGTTTGTGAAAATTATAAACTATTTGAAATTTTTTAATAGTTTAATTTTTTTTGATTTTTTAATAAATAGTGATCATCGCTTCACAACGTAGTCTATTTTTCATGGCTTGCGGTGAGCACGATCTCTCGAATTGTTGAACTGAAAATTATGGAATAGAAATTAATTTTTAGTATTCTTTACAGATTTAACTCGCCGCGCAGAAAGCTCCGAATTAGACCCGCTGGTGCCCTAAGACGATTTCGCTAGCTTTTCAGAGCACTGTGCACCCAGTGCATTAACGCAAGTGACGGAAGGTTATCGAAAAGTTTCGTGAAAATGAAAATTCCAGTAATTTTGATGATTTTCCCAAACGGTTCGTTTTCGAGGGGTTTTTATTTGTTCTTTGGCATTAGGATTAGCGATAATAATTCAAATCAAGGATACTACTGGGAAGTCACCTTTAGAAAAAGTCGATGTCGAAGTAAAATTTGGAACTATGCACGCATGCACTTCAGAGATAGCGTGATATCAGGAGCTGCGATTTCATTTCAACGCTTTTTTGTGAAAAGGGCGATACTTACAAATGTAAACATAAGGCTTTTTTCATACATGCGAATGAAAGCTTTTGACCTACAAAATTTGGATTCTACGATATCGCTTTCTTAAACTACAGCAAAAAATACAACGGGCGAAACTGTATTTTTGTTTGTTTATTTAAAGTTTCGCCCTCCACGCTCCATGCAAACAAACAGGGCGATACTTTTTTTGCCATCAGGCGAAACTGTTTTTTTTCGTATTTTTTTAGGATTATTAAGCTGATACCAGCTGTAAATAGTAACAATGATCGCTATTGAAAAAACCCAGATGAAATCGGTGGTGTAGAACGGTAGTTATTGTAAAACAACGTAAGGGCGATACTTCAATGCTGATAGGTGGGACCGAAAAAGTAAACAATCGTCAAAGGGGCGATACTATCATTTTGTCAATTTCAATAGCAAAAACAAATTTTAATTTAATAATTTCAAATACTTTATGAAGTTTTGGGTTTCGATCACTGAATCATGCAATCTAGGATGTAAAAAACAAAATAGTTCTTAAATAGGAAATAAAACCAAGTCTGGAAATATTCACTGTTGATTTTCTTTGAATGGTATCACTGCTAGTATCGCCCTTTTCAAGAAAAAGCGTTGATTTCTTAGTTCTCAGTCGCGTTGGAAATTTGAGTAAAGTATAAACTTCAAATCGATTAAAAAAAATCGATTTTTTGGCAACCCCTTTAGGAAAATTCAGTTTTCCCACCACAATTTAGATATTTTATTAACAGAGCATTAACAATAATTCGTTGGTATGTCTATTTTATTGGCAATTTTTTCGCTTTCCTATTGATTTGGTTTGAGATTTCTAGCACTGATGTTGTCCTATGCTGATTTGAGCGATTCTCTGAGTCCTGCCACTATCCCATGTAGTATGTTTTATCAAAAACATCGCGAAGCATCAAGTTCTAAATCCATATCAACTTTTGAATAGGGCTAATAAGATTTGTAAACAAACTATTGTTTTGCTGATTTCTCTTATTTTGTTAAAATTTCAACATAGAAAACATTTGAAATTGATTCTACCAAGGGTAAATATGTTGATTCAAGTGTATTTTTCATGAAATTCAACTCGGCAACGGAGTAATGAGCGAAAGAAGCTTGTTTACAAAAATCTCATTAGCCCTTTTGAAGAATTAATATTGAAATTTTCTCAAACGATATAATATCCGAAGAGAGTGATAAGCGTTATAAGAAATGTCTCATCACACTGTTAGTGGGATTAAAAGCGTTTTTTTCCTGCAAGTAGAACTCCTGTGCTTACAAAACTTCGTGACTAGTCGTTTGCTCGTGAACTCAAGTAGTGTTCTCATTTTGAATTCTGCGATTATCTGACGGACAGATTGGTCTATCAAGGTAAAGATGAGAAAAAAATAGAAACACAAATTTTCTTAATTACTAAAATTAGGCATTGTGCTCTTCATGCACACAATGGTTAATCCAACTTTGTTGACTATTCTTATAAGTTATCCTGAATTCTGAGAAAATTTTGCGACGAACTTTATGAAATGAATATCTGTTAGAATTGGCGAATACTTGGCAAGGTTAAGATAAATATGTCGTTTATGTTCAGAAGAGCAATCTGATTGTTTAATTGAGAATATGTGGTTTCTATGTCACTGTTAGGTGGATTCAATAAGTAATATCCTCGTAAATATTTCGTGCTATGAACAAAAACAATAATTCTATTCGAAATCAAATATTTATTTTGTGTTTTGATTTTACATAAAATTCGATTTAACGTACATGATTGAATCGGAAAATGTATGTTAAATGGAGGTATACCTGTAGACACCTAGCGGGTTTGAAAATCACTAATTAAACAAATATGTCGGGTTAATGGCAAATTATGGCGTATATTTGAAGGCTGAATTGATTGGCGTATTCACTTTTTGTATATAAAGTCTTATTTCCATGTTAGGAACTTTAAATGCAGAAGAGTGAGGTGAGTGTTGAAAAACTGATATTTACTGTTTAGATCACATAATTCCGAAATAGTCGAATTTGGGGCAAATATCCTCGAAAAAGTTTTACAACAGAATACAGCGCATCTTCTGACACAATTGTTTTGTTGAAGATGCCTCCTAGAAGTAATTATGGAGTATCAACTCTTCAAAAAAAAATTAGAGACTTGGCGTCATTACCAAAGTTTTTATAATTTAAGATACAAAAAAATCTTCAGATGCTCATTAAACCTCGTCCTGACATACTAAAGACGTACAGAAAACGTTATTTTTCATCTTTTTCCGAAAAACAATGTGTGGTCAAAGCACATTTAAACTAGATACCCAGTTTTGAAGAAAATATACTGAAAAACCCCAAAAATTTCACTTTTTACAAAGCTTTAATGGCTCTGCCGCTCTTATAATTCAAAATTTGTACAAACCAACTAACCAAATTCCTCCATTTGGATCTCCAGAAAAATAAAAAATTAAAGGGTTGTGTACAGGACACGACCACGGTGACATTAAAAATATAGCTTTTTTATCTATCACACATATCGACACACGTTCTTGTTCACTCGCCTGTTTTCATATGTTACAATTTGCTATATACCCTCCCCATTAAAACATAATTTATTGAAGGTCTTTTAACGGTAATCTATTAATTAATCAAGTATCTCACTAGGTGATTGGTATTATTTGGCTGATCCATCTAGTAAAAATAGGCTGGTCTGTCCAGAAAATATATTCAAAAGAAAAGTTCCATATTGAGAGCTGTGATGAGGAAACCCACGCCTGCCAACGGAAATATACAGATTCTCCATAAAATATGAAATTTCATTTTCCATTTAAATTTTCAATAATGTACTAATGAACTTAAGTAAACAATCTTAAGTGTAAGTATTTCTTGATCGATTAGTGGTGGAAAAATGAAATTATTTGATAAATTACATTGTTATGCAACGTTCGCACTACCAGTTAAAACGGGTTTTTATGCTATCTTGGTAACATTTTTCTTGTTGCTAATTATTAAAACGTGTTATAACTCTGTAGTGTAAACATTGTATTATTAAACCAATTCTGCAGCGTTTTATGTGTTTACACCTATAGTTTTATGTGGTAATAGGACTGACATAATTATATCTTCAGTACAGCGGTTTGTTTCATAATTTAAAACAGATTTATTTTAAAATTTAAATTAGTATACCCAACCGTATTTGTTGTATACCTTAAAACGCAATTAGAACTGTGTTTTAAATACATAGGGTAGGACAGATATTCTGACTGGTTAAACTGGGAAAACAATTTTAAGTCCAGTAACGCTTAAGACATGGCTTGAATTTGAATCGAAAAAGAACACCCGCTTCAACTGCTGCTGGGACGGTAAGTTCTGTTTTAAAATTTTCCGTTGTGTGCAGTACGAAACAAAAGTGTTTGAAATTAGAAAACAAAAAGTTCTGCTGGGAATGTGATTGTTTCCGATGCAATTACACTCAGATTTTTCACGCAGGGGATACAGGCCGTGTCTAGTCTAGTCTAGTCTAGTCTACACATACACAGCCAATGCATGTAGGGATCCTGGAAAACTGCAGACGTTCGTCCACAATTTTTCTTGTCATTATTAATGTTTGTGGCACATATTGAATATGACACAAGCATTAAAGCGGCCAGGCCAACTGTGCAGCGTACAAAATAAAGATGATTCAACATTATACGGCAATCAAATTATTCATTCAATTAATAATTTAATCAACGGATTATTTTGAACCTTGAATAAGGAAGAAACGTGGACAACCGTACACAACCGTTTCAATTTGATGGGGGTTTGATAAATCGTTGGGAGTGACTTTGCTAAGAGGGTTAATGTCACTCCTTTGGTCCTAGGTTCCCGGGATGGGACAGAAGTATTTAGCCCTGCCCTGGCTAATGAGCCAGGGTTATAGCGCCCTTACTCGCTCTCTGAAACAGTAGAGAAAATTGGCGAAATCGGTTAATTAGTAGTAATATAAACAAAAAAATACATAAAAAATACAAACCAACAGACAACTCACCTTGGACAAAAATCCATACAGGACTTCTATGTCCTAATATGCAGTACAGGATCATGAAAACAGAAACCTTCCGCGTTTGTTGAGCATTGATGGAAAACACAAATAACTATACCGTTTATTTCACAATAGGTCAAACCGATACTAAAAATCGACTGAGAATTTTTTTTTCTATTTGGCTCAAAACAACAATAGTGATTCCTCAAATAAACACACAAACACGAAAGATAAAAATTATTAATTATTAACAGCTACTTAATGTAAGTCGAAATCTGAATTTAATTTTGGGCATTAAAGTATTAACAATATATCTATATGTAGCATACGTTTGTATTTTCTAATACATTTAAGATAGTCAATCAACAGCTCTCATAATGCTGGAACTCTAAACTTCAATCAATGGAAACAAAACTGTGCAAAGAAGTGTCAAATTAATCCGGGTACTGATTGGTACGCTAATGCTTAGTCATTAAAAGAACACTCTATGGTTATTACACTGTTTATCCGTCCAATCAGAATCGTTCAGTTTCAAAGACAGGTACCGTAAACCGGGGTGGCATTGATCACTTTTGGAAGTAATCATTACATATTTTTCGACGCAGCACATTTTTTTCAAGTTTAACATTTTTAAACTATGTACTGATGTATAGTGAAGAAGATTGGGTGGTTTTACCTGGAATTGTTCGCTTATAACTATTTGTCCAAAAATGATTTGAATTGTAGGGTCCGCTTTCGTATTCCGGAGTGACTTTGATAACCTGCATGTTCACCCACATTAAATTCTCAATATTTTTCATTCAAATGTTTGTTTAGACTAATTCTGGAAAGATATTCAATTATTAAATATTAAAAATAGATGTTAATTGGTATTGTAAAAAGTATTTCAATTTACTGTGATATTCGAGTGACCAAAATTCGTATAATTCGAACCTAACTAGAACAAAAGACCAACTAGTTTTACAGAAAATTGTTTTTAAAATAAGCGAACTATTTAAAATAAATTTAGCGCACCCCACCCTAAAGAAAAATTAAAACTCACTTACAATTTATTACTCTAGTTAAAATCTAAGATTTATTTGTTTTATAAAAAAATAGACACCATACTATAAAATAAGGTAAAGTAAAATTTCGGTTTTTGTGGTTTTTTTACCCAAAAACCGAATAATATACTCAAAAAATATAACAAATCAGTATTTTATAAGTTATAGAGCAAAACTCATTTCAAATTATATGGATTCGGTAGACTATTCGGGCCAAATAAGCAATCTACGAAAAAAGTTTGGAGCGAGCAAAGTCACCCCTATGATCAAAATCACACCGGTTTACGGTACTATTTCCTTCAATTTTGCAAGCTTGATTCATTGGTCCCTTCTCCCATCTCTTACCTTGTATCGCCATCCAATCATACTTTCTCTTACCACGTTCAAATTAACTCCGACAAATTATCATGAATGTAATTGCAGTCAACAGGACTGCAAATACCTGGTCTCCCACGCATAGTCCGCAGTGCACCAGCTGATCTAGTTCGACCTTATTCCGATTACTCCTTTTCACGTTTTCATCAAGCCTGTCACTATTGACTACCGGACACCTCAGGTCTGGCTTCCAGAAAGCCTCAACAATTGCGCCCAGCGACACAAACCTTAGTTCATATAGCAGCTAGATTAGAAATTAGCCATTTATCACTTTTTGTTTTTATTTATTTGAAGATTCCGAACACAAGTTTGACGCGTGTAAAATTTGCACGTCTTTTCTCGGCCATCGTCTACTTCGATCTCACGCAGGGGATACAGGCCGTGTAAATGAAAACCGCGTAAATTTAAAAAAAAAACGCGTTAATGAAAACCGCGTAAATTTCAAAATCCGCGTAAAAAACCTGAGTGTGCTCTCCTATATAAAATACTACGCTGCTGAACAGTGCAATAACTACAGAAGCACGTTGTCAGATGCCTTACTGATAAAAAACATATAACCGAAATATGAAACATGAAAACCAATTGGCTCTTTACCCTACGCAGCTACAAAGCGCCGTAAACATGGATTAACAAGTTACAACGCACACGTATGCATAAAAATAAATATATTTTTTTCAAACGCAACACTCTTAAGCAGCACACACCGTATTGAATTAAATCCAAACCACCCCGCCCACCCACTTTGCAAATCATTCTATGACACCGTGCTGGTACCCGACAAATCCGCACACGGCCACCGCTGCCGAAAATGCATAGCGTCTACCGCTTATTGTAGTGCCCAGACGCTGCAGCCATGATCTTACCCGTTCGACATAAGAACAAAAACTGATTCAAACGGGTACGCGTCACCTCTATTTATAAACTAATATGGTATATGGTTTAGTCACTTAGGTGCGAGTGTGTGCAAATGCCAACGTTACCGAAAATCGATAGCGCTTATTGCATCGCCCGGAGACGACGTTGCTCGTGTGGGATAAGAGCAACAACTGATTTAAACGGACATGCGTTGCTTCTATTAATGACTTTTCGTGTTTCATTGAGCAACTAAGCTGCCCTCTTTTGACGGCTGTGTCTGAGAAATCTGGCTCACGAATGGTATTTTTCCCGTTTTTTGTGAACTTTTTAATTTTACCAATTTCCAAAAGTCTACTTTTATTGGGGAGATATTAAATTATTACCAATATTTAAGTTAGGTGTTTCTGAATCGGTTGGTGTATGAATGATTAAAATCCATCTAGTAATATCGGAGTTGTAAGCGTGCAAACCTTACATAGTTTCGTTACATGGGAGATAGTTTAGATTTTAGAATGACACCTAGCCCCTAGAACGTCGCGACGTACGGCGTTGCCAATATGTAAGTGTTCGCAGGCTGCATCAAAGTGGGCCATGCGTTGAAGGAACACACCGTTACAAAATCATCCATAACTTTGGATAGGAACAAAAATGAAAAATTATCAATACAGATTATTGAAGGTGAAGGATTGCTGCTTAATTTGACATACTTCCTGAAAATTTTTAGCGTGAAGAACACAAGAAAAAATGCAATTGAAATTTTTAAATAGATGCAAAGTACCGTTATTTACTCAATTATACAATAGATATATTTTTGTGAGACAGTGTTAATATCATTCTATAAGTGTACAAAAATTCATTCAATTATCTTCAGTAGTTTTTGAGATATAAAATTTACAATTTTATTATACAATAAAGTTTAAGGGTTAATATCTCAAAGAAAAAAGGGAGTTTTAACGAAATATTTATACCAAAAGCTATTCACCATAATCCCTATACAATAAAATATACCTCATGAAAATCGGTGATTTTGCGAAAAATTCGAGGATCACTTGACATGGCTTTACTCCATAGTGATATTACCAATTCCACTAATACTATTTAGCATATTTAGGTTCAAGGGCAAGCTTTTTTCTCGTTTCCAATGCAATCCTCACTATCACCTCCAAAAAATCTTATGGACTCGAAAGCCCCTCTGTCAATTTTTGGGAAATTTCAATAGAAAGCAACACATTTCTTCAGCACTAGAAACACGAAAAAACCACAATCACTTGCACAATGACAAAACCCACATTGTTGTAAGCACACGAGTACATCAACTCGAAAACTCAGCACTCTCTGCTCTTGAATAGAGTGGAATAGAGTGCGATACGCGACCAGTGCTACGCTATCTGGACACAAAAATGCACACCCGCGTAATCAAAGCAAACGTACGTCCATCTTCCTCGGCGTTTGGACTCGAATTGATAAAAAGTGGTAAAATATGCAAAAAAGTCATATCCATGCAGATTCAAACATGCCCACTGCTCAAACATGCCCACTGTTTGCACAGCAACTGCCGGCAACGCGCCGGTTTGAGAGATTGAATGACAGAAAATTAAATAACTACTGAAAAATATAACGCTTACTCGGAATACGTCCACCTTTAATAATCCGTACAGAAAAGCTTATCTTTTGGTTCTAATATCAGCGATGGTAATTTTGGACATAAGATGCGCTCTTCCAAACGTTGCGACATGCGGCTTTGCCAATATGTAAGTTCTCGCGGGCTGCATCAAAGTGCGTTGAAGGAACGCACCGTTACAAAATCATCAGAGGGTGGGCGTAGCGTAGTTGGTAAATCGATTGCCTTGTACACAGCGCACCTGGGTTCGATTCCCGACCCCGCACATAGGGTTCCATAAGAGATTTTTCTAACCCGAAGAGGCGGTTAAAACCTCTATAATCAAAATAAAAAAAGTTACAAAATCATCCATAACTCTCGATAAAACAAAAACGAAAAATTATTAATACAGATTACTAAAGGTGAAAGATTGACGCGTAATTTGACAAACTTAGTGAAATTTTTTAGCATGAAGAACGCAAGAAAAAATACAATTGAAATTTTTAAGTAGATGTAAAGTACCGTGATTCACCTTATTATATAGTAGAAATATTTTTATGAGTTTATGATATTTACACTATCATTCCAAAAGTGTACAAAAATTCATTCTATAATCTTCAGTAGGTTTTAAGATATAAAATTCACAATTTTATTACGCAATAAAGTTTAAGGGTTAATATCTCAAAGGAAAAAAAGAGTTTTAACGAAATATTTATACCAAAAGCTATTTACCGTAATACATATACAAATATCTCATGAAAATCGGTGATTTTGCGAAAAATTCGAGGATCACTTGACATGGCTTTACTCTACTGCTGCTGGTAGGATACCTGTTACATCTTTCAATTCACACGAATCACGGAAGGGCGGTGTTTGTCTGTGTGCACTGGAAGAATTTCGCTCGGCTTTCCGAGCGACAATGTGGCGGAACGGAAACGAGATGGCAAATTGATGGTGTATACCGTGCGTATGAGTCGTGCAAACAAGCCTCACATCATTTTATAGGATTCTCATCCCGTACCGCAAGGCATACAAGAATTGAATTAGAAAGTTTCTTTTATTAGCTTTATTAATTTTGCGCTTGTTCTGTACCTTTACCATCATAATATAAGAAAATGTCCTTCAAATTAATAATGTATAAACCCGAAGGTTTTTGCAAAATCTTCAAGGAAATCAGTGAATGTGGCAACCCTGCCACTATGCGAATGCCACACCAAAAAGAGTGATGCAAATATTTTCATTTATCGTACAAAATATGGCCTTCCATCTGCATCAAAAAGTTTATAAAAGAGATCCTTGTTTAAAATGAGCTCATTTGACATGAGCTGCGTGACGGGAATATTCGTCTGTGTGTGCACAGTAGAAGCGAATCGCCGGCAAGGTTCAATTCTCGTCCTATATCACTAAACAGTTATCTACAAACCGTCCTTCCATTCTTATTAGAACGAATACATTAGGAAAAAGAATTGAATTAGAAAATTCTTTTTATTACTTGTATTAAGTTTGCGCATGTTAATTGAGTACCTTTACTAGTGAATCATAATATAAGCAAATATTCTTTAAATCAATAATCCACAAACCCAAAGGGTTTTTCAAAACCTTCAAGAAACCAGTAATTATAGCAATCCTGTCACTAAGCGAAAGTCATATAAAAATGGATGATGAAAATATTCTCATTTATTATACAAAAGGGCTTCCATCTACATTGCAAAGTTGGTAAAAGAATTTGGCATGTTTCACATATAGTCATTTTTCTCTTCCATTGAGGCGTTGCAAAGCGCACCGGGTAAAAATTGGTGATTAATATAAATTAAATTAATAAAATACATAAATCAAATTACCTCAGCCAGGCATTGTAATTCTCTCTCACTCACGCGAGAAACTTATCCGATGTCCAACTTTTCCGAGATAAGATGAGTCGCAAAATTCTCCGTCTCCCCAAATAGCGTGAGAATGATTTTCCAGATAAAATTTATTTGACATTTTCCTTCTCACCGGAAAAGGTGACAAAATTTTAATTTCGTGGAAATCAAACTTCAAAACTTACATTTAATTACAAAGAAAAGCGGCAAAGAAGTATGATAGACTTGTTTTATCGTGTTTTGGAATAACGACAGCAAAGCAGCGAACGCAAAAAGGATACCGTGATAAACTCATTCACTCATTCTCCGGCTGTTTTATTTATCCGGAGAAATAACACGTTGTAGGGTTACTGCTCCCTAATTCATCTTAGCACCTCTATTCATTCCACCCATTTGGACACATTAGTTAATGCAGTATATGCAATCTCTATTCAATGCATTAGCTGAAATGGTGAGATGAATAAGGGTACGTTGTAGTCAACTTTTCGCTTCGCTCAAACGTGAGCGTTTTCCATTTTCCAGGCAAAATTTTTAACTGTACTGCTTCTTAGAAACGAAGCAAAGATGATGATACATATTTAAGCGCAATCGTGTCACTCTAAGTCGAGTTATCAACGAAATAGTGTGACATCACATAACAAGGATTGATCGTGTAAACAGACGTGCTGTACTGTTTTGATTTTTCGTAGTGTTTTATTTGTGTGAATAACTCATCAAATTACCGTCGAAGTCGAAAATATTCGTTCACCGTGCCAATCTTCTGCATAGTTTTGTGTTGGTTTGTATATTTGAAACGAAAAACCAAAGATTTTCAGTAGTGATTTTTCGTTTGTCTCGTGATATTGTTTACATCACTGCGGATTCATCCACTAAATTTTACACATAACGCAGTACGTTCGCCATTTGCAGGCGAGTAGCGGAAAGTGCACACGTCAAAAAGGCGGATAGAAAGTAGCAATGAATTCTGCTTGTAAAACATGTGACTCTCCTGTAAATGGGATCGAGAAAATTGCATGTCGTGGCAACTGTGGATCGGTTTTTCACCGCACTTGCATACCTGGTATGCAGAGATCTGCTTTGGACTTGTTGTCCGGATTTAATAAGAACTTGTACTGGCTGTGCGACAATTGTGCTTGCAGTTTCAACAAGTGGATGGAGCAAACCGATTCCGCTGCTTCCATCGCGGACACTAAAAAATTGTGCGAGGCAGTAGATAACCTGAATGCAGTCGTGTCTAATCTCTCCAACCGCATTGAGACACATTTTCCAGCTAATTCTGGTTCTGTAGCTCAAAGGGGGCTGTCTGTCAAGCGACTTCCGGGGGATCTACCCACTCCAAAAAGAAGTCGCGAGAATTACGCTAAAATTCGCGCAACTGCAGCCGCTGTCTGTGGTACTCGAGCAATTCAGCGGGAAATCAGAACAGATGCTGATGAGCGGGAACAATTCTGGGTCCACCTGAGCCGCCTCGATCCGAGCCATACAGTGGATGATATCGTCGCTATAACCCAAGAATGCCTTGGAATAAGCGATGCACCCAAAGCAATCTTGTTGGTTAAGAAGGATGCTGATCTAACAAAGCTCAATTTTGTTTCCTTCCGAGTCGAGCTTCCGAGTAAACTGAAGGACGTGGCACTCAGAGCATCTACTTGGCCAACTGGAGTGCTGGTTCGCGAATTTAACTTCGACCAGCAGAGACAGGATAGATTTCGTCAATAGGCCTCCGGGATGCACCGCCGCTTGTACTATGGAAGCCCTCGATCCCCCCGCCACAGTCCAGCTACTGCAGCCAGCGTTCACCAGTCGTCCCGGTCCTGTGTGCGGGAGCGGAAAAAGGGTCTTCCAAACTGTGGCAAGTATCCATCTATTTCGAAACCTTCTAGCACCGGAATGTTCTTCGATTCCCGGTCACCGTCAATTGCGTAAAGCTCCTATCGGTATCAGTTCGCGAGTGGTACCTAGCCCTACTGCATTGAGTACAACCCTCGGTTTCTCGTTTTCCCGGTCACCATGACGCACACTTGCCACCAGTCCTGAAGAAGCCCTTAGTCCTCCAACACAGTCGAGCCCTTCCACCCAGCGACCAACAGCCGTCCCGGTCCTGTGGTGGAGTTGGGGCGAGGGGTCTTCCGCAAACCTACAGCAGGCAAGTATGAAGCATCTGTGAGCTCTTTTTTGCCTCAAAACTCTTCGATTACCAGCCTTGGACAACGACGGGACAAGCTGCTACTATACTACCAAAACGTTGGTGGTATCAATTCAACCGTTGAGGAGTATCGCCTTGCAGTCTCCGATAACAATTTCGATATCATCGTCTTCGTCGAAACGTGGTTAAACGATGACACGCTTTCCAGTCAGGTGTTCGGTACTGGATATGAGGTTTTTCGTTGCGTTCGGAACCTTAGAAATAGCCGTAAATCTACTGGAGGTGGTGTATTAGTAGCAGTTCATCGCTGCTTGAATGAACGAGTTGTTGAGAAGACTTGCTGGGATTGCCTCGAGCAGGTCTGGACGATAATCGAGCTTGGTGACCGTAAGTTGTACTTGTGTGCGTTGTACGTCCCACCCAACCGAGTCCGTGACATCGAATATGTTGACGCACACTGCAGCTCAGTTTTTACCATCCTCAAAGACGCTAAATCGGTTGATAAAATCATCATACTTTGAAATTTCAATCTCCCCAGCATTTCGTGGAAATCTTCCCGCAATGGATGTCTTTACCCGGACTCCGATCACTCCGTTCTTCACTCAGGGGCGGCGAGGCTTCTTGACAGCTACAGCTCAGCCACGTTACTACAAATTAATCCTATTGCCAATGAGAATAACCGCCACCTTGATCTTTGTTTTGTCAGCGATCAGGTTTTTGCTACATCAGTAGTGATGGCTCCCTCTCCTCTAGTGAAACCAGTAGCACATCACCCACCATTGATCGCCACGATGGATCGCACCCTGGTGCACGATTGCATTGTTCCTCCGGTCCTCGTCCCATACGACTTCCACAAAGCTGATCATCCCATTATCGCAGACCTCTTCTCCACTCTCGATTGGCTAAATATTCTGGACCCCGAAGATGTTGATACCGCAGTTCAAACATTTTCCAACGTTTTGCGTTATGTTATTGACAGACACGTCCTGAAGAAAGTTCATCATCAACAAACCGGCCCTCCTTGGCAAACGAGCACGATGCGACGACTGAAGTCCATTAAGAGAGCTGCTCTGCGGAGGTTTACCAAGTATCGCACAATCTCACTTAGAAACTATTACGTCAGTCTCAACCATGCTTATAAACGAGCTAGTCAAGATTGTTTCTTTCGATATCAGCAAAACATTCAGCGTAATCTCTAGTCGCACCCAAAACGTTTCTGGAATTATGTGAATGAGCAGCGCATCTATGACTTTCAACGGCCGCACAGCTACCACATACCAAGATATGTGCAGACTTTTCTCGGAGAAATTTGCGAATGTGTTCACAGATGAGGCCTTAACAGTTGATCAAATTGAACTCGTTGTTAGTCAAGTTCCGGTCGTGAGCCAAACTCTAAGCGCAATCGATGTCAATGAAACAATGATTACCAGAGCTTGTTCTCGGTTAAAATCGTCTTTCAATCCGGGACCCGATGGCTTCCCTTCAGTACTTTTGAAAAGGCACATTGACGTTTTAGCGACTCCACTTCTTCGCATCTTTAGAGCATCTATTGCCAGTGGCATTTTTCCATCCTGCTGGAAGTCCGCAAACATGTTCCCAGTCCATGAAAAGGGTAATAAGCGAGACGTCAATAATTACCGTGGAATTACTTCATTGAGTGCTGTCTCGAAGTTGTTCGAGCTGGTGATTATGGAACCTCTTCAGGCGTACTGCAAGCAGTACCTAAGTGACGATCAACATGGCTTCACGTCTGGGCCAACTGCTCTGCCTAACATCCTAACCGACTAACCTGCTCTGCCTAACATCCTACATAACAGAGAGTATGGGACGTCGCGCTCAAACCGATGTTATCTACACAGACCTATCTGCCGCTTTTGACAAAGTGAACCATGACATAACAATCGCTAAAATGGAGAGATTTGGAAGTAACGGTAGTTTGTTGCAGTTATTTCGATCCTACCTTTCAGGTCGAGAAATAGTGGTTGTCATTGGAGATTGTCAGGCACCCACATTTACTTCTACGTCAGGAGTACCCCAGGGAAGTCACTTAGGACCGCTGATGTTTCTGCTTTACTTCAACGACGTCCATCTAGTTCTGAAGACTCCACGCCTGTCCTTCGCAGACGATCTCAAGATGTTTCTTCTCATCCGCTCAACTGAAGATTGTAGATTACTGCAACGACAGTTTGAAACCTTCACTGACTTGTGTAACACGAACCGTATGTGTGTAAATCCAAAGAAGTGCTCGGTGATATCGTTCTCACGAAAAAAGAGCCGGTTTGTTTTAACTACCGTCTACTGGATACTGAAATCGAACGCGTTAGTCAGGTGAGGGATCTAGGAGTGATACTAGATTCGCAACTCACGTTTAAACAACATGTCTCATATACAGTTAGCAAAGCATCCCGAATGCTGGGATGCATCTTCAGGATTGCGAAAAAATTTACGGACATTTATTGTCTCAAATCGCTGTACTGCTCTTTGTCGCGGTCAATCCTGGAGTACTGTTGCGAAGTTTGGAGCCCAAACTATAACAACGGTGTTGAAAGAATTGAGTCCGTCAGTGGCGGCGCGAGGTGTTTTGCCGCTCGGGGCCAAAAATTAAATTTGCCGCCCCTTTTATAATGATTTTTCAAATGAGTTCGATTTTTTCCCACCTATATGAAACAAATATGATAAAAGTATTAGAAAATGTCTTCATGAAAATGAACTTTATCACATTTTATTGTCAAAATTTGTTTTTTTTTTATTTCAATTATAGAGGTTTTAACCTTAAGGTCATTCGCTTCTTCGGGTTAGAAAAATCTCTTAGGAAAAATTTCTAACCCTATGTGCGGGGTCGGGACTCGAACCCAGGTGCGCTGCGTACAATGTTAGCGTCGCGCTATTGGTAGATCCTTTATAAAATATAAGATATTAGTTATAATTACCCTAAATAGAAAATTGAGGAATGAAATGTGCAAGATTCAAATTAAATCAAATTAAGTGCAAGATTAATTGATTTTAATATAATATAACGACAAAAAATCGCGAAGTTGCTAAAAAAAATCCTATTGAATGCATCACAATTATTTTTTTAAAAATAATGTGTTTTAAAAACTTACATATTTAAAAACACTGATCAAAGAATGGGACAAATCATTTTAAAATATAATTCTTGTGAATTACTGTCGATCAACCATGCCTTTTTTTAAACTCTCTAGCTAAACGATCAGAGAAACTTGATATACCTTTAACCCCATTAAACCCATTTCTATACATAACTATAAGTTTTGGCTAAGGCAAGACTAGCTTATAAAATTAATTGTTGATATTATTAAATTAATTGTTGAGATTATTAAATTTCATTGGAGCACTAGCATATATAGAGGAACCCGGGGCTATTAAGGCAGTGGGGATAATTCGGACCCCCTCGATTTCTCAGAAAATAGTAAGACTTTCTAACTATCGTACAAATTCGTGGAACCGCTATCCTGAAACATTAATTTTGAGAGCTGAAGTTGGTTCTTTGTTCTTTGTAGAAAGGAGTAACAACGTGTTTCGTTGTTTTGCCATTCTCAAAACAAAAATCATTATAATGGAAAAACCGTGATTAAAGCAACCAATAAAAGTGAAAAAATAAAAGGCAAGTGTTTTGGAAAGCTTGAGACTCCTATTTTATGGAATGATTTTTGTTTGGGTGAAAACATATATATTTTCGAGACGCTCACCACGTTTGTGCGATATGAGCGTACGGGGCTATTCCTATTTCGGTCCCCCTATTCCGTCAACCACCGTTCAGCGGCTTGCGACTGCGCACACCATTACACACGCCACAGCAAAGAAAATACATGGGCCGCCAATCGACAGCTGCGACAGACCAGATTAAGTTTTTGTAAAGCAATTTTTTTTGTTTCTTAAGGAGTATCTCTTGTAACTAATTCATAGGTAAACATAATTCCATTGTAGAAAAATTAAAGAAAAATGACGGTCTGAATTGCCCCGTAGGGAGGTCCGAATCACCCCTGGCTGGAAAAAGGTAGAGGTTTGCAAATCATCGCCTAGCGCTGCCATTGAGTGGTGCAAATGAACCTTTTATGGCACCAAAATGTAGCTGAGGTTTCAAACTAACAATTAGGACTTTTGACCGGTAACTTTTTCACAACTATCCACCTAAAAGGGCGATTTGCTTAAGTAGGTCCGAATAGCCCCGGGTTCCTCTACGTATTATTCGTAGAACTGAAATAATTGCAATTTGTCTGGCTAGATCCCGCTGGAGCAGTGCTGCCATTTTTCATGCTCCTTGATCCCCACAGTTTTGATGAAAAATGGTTTTGGAGCCGTATATGCGCCAGGGAAAAGTCGGACAAGAATGGTGTTCGGCACATAGGCTAATGATAAATTTGTAAATACTAACAATTAATTACTATCGTGAACTGTAAGGATACAGATAAATTTAGTGCACCCTTTCTATCAATTGACAAGGTATAACACCACGGTAGAAGCTTAACTCGCAACTAACAGCACAATAGACACGAGCATTGTTGTATTAGCACCGCAATGTAGATGAAGGAATAGCGAAAACGATCGACGCGATCATAGCTTCGATCTGATCTGTATATATGTACATAGAGAGAGAGGGAGAGAGGAAATTGAAACACATAGCTGATCAAGGCTGGTTATATTAGTAAAAAATTTTAGTTGAAATTAGATCTTGTGAAGGAAGGTTGTTCGTTTTCGTTCTCGGTGCGATTTAAAAGAAAACCGTCGGTAATTTTGCCTAAGTCAGCAGGCAGTAAATTTTACAAGTCCCCAGCGGGTTGGTGGACTTAGTGTTTCGGTTCGTTTTGTGGTACTGTGAGCCACAGTGGAATTTGGCTAAGTCCCCAAGCGACTTTAGTTTGCAGTGCGCGGTACAAACAGTATTTTTCCCGTTCGTTCAAACGGTAATCGCGATCGTATTATTGAACCGGCCAAATTGAAGACGGCGACGAACAATAATTGGCCGTGGTTAAGCATTCATTTCCGTGCGCGCTTGTGTGTGTGCTGATAGTTTTGAAAACTAGCGAAGAAAGTCCTTCGGTGACCGGCAAAAGTTCGTGCTCGAACATTTTGGTCCTTCGAGCCGGATAGAAGGCAATTCAAACCGCAAGTGCGTTGTGCGGTAGTGAGTGAACCGCGGGAAAGGTACCGCTTGGGCGAAGTGTAGCCATTGCGTGGCTGAAAAAGATCGCCATCGCGTTTGTGAACTGGCGGGTGCGCCGTAGTGAAGGTCGTTTTTTCGTGCAAACGCGATCGCGCGGTTTACATTAACGTTTTGCGCAAAGGTAAATGCGCTAGTGGAAAAGCCGAAATACGACGGCTAGTGCTATGGATTGTGTGGTGGAAAGATTTTAGCGCTACCGCGATTACTGTCGCGTGTGAAGTGCTTGGACTGTGGCCATTTTTCAAGCCATAGAGTGGGCCATTGTGACTGGTGGCTATTCAACGGATCGGGAGGTAGTTGAACCCCTCTAGCCGCGTCTGCAGAGCCATTTTGGACGCTGAGTGAGCGTCGCTTGGGAAGCTGTTGTTGTCAGTGAAGGTACTGGTGATAAATGTCCCTGCCTGGTCATTGAGCAACACTTCAGATTCCGGACTGGAATCCCCGGTGAGTCAATTCCAATCTTCCGCCACACGTGGCTTGCAGTAGCATTTTTTAGTTTTAAGAAAGTGGGTGACCTTCAGTCATTGTGGCAATCGGTGGACGGTCCACGAATAGAGTGGAAAATCGTTTCGCGCCCTCGATTTGCGATACCGCGTAGAAGTGGGTTAGTTCGCGAAGGGAAGGAGCAATCGTTAGATTATAAAACTGCTCACTTCCGTTCGAATTTCGCGTTCGCGAAGGGCAATTCATCGCGTCGGGAAGGATTATTCGTGTCAAGTGTGTTTTGTTCTCGTTCGGTTCGGTTTCGCGTAGAAACGGTTAGTTCGCGTCGGGAAGGAGTCCGTTATCGATTTAACTGCCGTTTCCGTTCGTAGTGCGTCGTGATGCCACCCAAAGAGGAGAAAGTGTTGGGAGACCGGCTTGTCCAGCGCAATGGATTGCTGGCAATTCGTGATGCTTTGGAGAAGTTTATCATTCGATGCGATCCTGCACGTGATGCTTTTCAGTTGAGTGTTCGTATAGAGTCGCTGGATAGGGCTTATGCACAGTTCATGGAGGCGCAGGATGCAATTGAGAGACTGGACAAGGAGGAGTTTCTGGCATCACACCTGGCGGAACGTGTCGATTTCGAGCAGCGATACTGCGCAGCGAAAGGCTTCCTACTCTCCAAGGTTCCTGTAGAAGCGAGCAACTCAGCTTTGAACATGATGGCAAATCAACACACTTTCTCGACAGGATTCCACCTCCGTCTTCCAAAGATCGACCTGCCGAGATTTGATGGCAATTTCTCACGTTGGTTGTCATTTCGAGACACCTTTACGTCCAACGGTCGCCAAGCTTCAGTACCTTCTACAATCGCTTGAAGGGGACGCAAAGAAGCCGTTCGAATCAGTTGACGTCGAAGCTGACAACTATGCGTCAACATGGGACGCCCTACACAAGAGGTACGACAATCGCTGTTTTCTTAAACGTCAGCTGTTTAGGACACTCTACGAGCTGCCAGCGGTCAAGCAGGAATCTGCTAAGCGCATCCACAGTCCTGGTCTGGATGACCAGGACGTCTCCACGCTCGGCCTCATTTGGGAACCAAGGTTGGACATACTCCGGTTCAAGGTTCAGTTGCCGTTAGCCGCATCCGTACTGACGAAACGCAAGGTGATGTCGTACATCGCCCAAATCTTCGACCCTCTTGGACTCGTGGGTCCAATGATCACCAAGGCCAAACTCTTCATGCAGCGACTTTGGGCTCTGAAGCAGAATGGCGAAGCATGTGAATGGGACACGCCGCTCCCGTTTACACTCCAAGAAGAATGGAAACTGTTCCATAACACACTATACCTGTTGAGTGAAGTTCGCGTACCCCGCTTCATTTCGATGCCCGACGCCGTCAGCATCCAGCTTCACTTCTTCTGCGATGCGTCTGAGCGCGCATATGGGACATGCTGTTACGTCCGAACCGAAGCACACGGCACAGTTTCGGTCCAGTTGTTGGCGTCCAAGTCCAAGGTAGCTCCGCTTTCTACTCGCCAGACAATAGCCAGACTGGAACTCTGCGCCGCACATTTGTCGACCCAGCTGTACAAGAAGCTGAACGCGACGCTGAAGCTTCCTGCGACTGTGCATTTCTGGACAGATTCCACTACTGTCCTCCAATGGCTTCGCGGGAACCCGAGTCGTTGGAAGACTTTCGTCGCAAACCGAGTCTCGCAGATACAGCTTTCAACCGATCTCAACCGCTGGAAGCATGTTCCTGGAGTCGATAATCCTGCTGACGACATATCCCGAGGATTGAGTCCTACCGACATCCTCAACAGTACACGATGGTGGACTGGGACACCGTGGCTATCAAGGTCTCCGGATGGTTGACCAAATCCAACGTTACCCGCAGCAGAAACTCCTGAAGTGTCCGCCGAAGGACGCAAGATACCACTAGTTGCCATGACCACGACACAACTGAGTTTCTGCACCGATTTATTCGCTCGCTACTCCAACTTCTCCAAGCTGCGCCGAGTGACAGCGTTCGTTCAGCGTTATCTGCACCTGCTTCGTGAACGAGTATCGCAACGTCGTTCGGAAAAGGAGAAGTACAAGCCACTCGTCATTCCGAGCATTAACCCGCACCCAGTCCATCCGCTTACCGCACAAGTACTCCAACACGCCGAACTTTCGCTCTGTCATCTCGCGCAGGGTGAACTTTTCGCTGAGGAGATTTCCGATCTCGCTAGTGGCGAACGTGTAGCAAGATCTTCCACGCTGAAGTGGTTGAACCCGTTCGTCGATCCCGAAGGCACCGTACATGTCGGTGGCCGGCTTCGCAATGCCGCGCTGACCGATGCGAAGAAACACCCGATCGTCCTCTCTGCCAAGCATCCGCTCGCTGTTCTGTTGGCTAGTTTTTATCATTTGAAGCTACTGCACGCAGGCCCTCAACTCCTGCTAGCCACTCTCCGCCAGAAGTTTTGGATTCCGGGCGGCAGAAATCTTGTGAAATCCGTCTTTCACCGTTGCCACACTTGCTTCCGTAGCAAGCCCACACTAGTCCAGCAGAGCACAGCAGATCTTCCGGCATCGAGAGTATCTCCAACCCGACCGTTTTCCGTCTGCGGAGTCGACTATTTCGGACCGTTCTATTTGAAGTCCGCCGTCCGCAACCATGGCCCAACCAAGGTGGACGTGGCCATATTCGTCTGCTTCTCTACGAAGGCAGTTCACATCGAGCTAGTGAGCGACCTGTCTACTCCAGCGTTCCTAGCTGCACTCCGTCGTCTGGTCGCCCGCAGAGGAAAGGTGGTAGAGTTGCACTCTGACAACGCTACCGCTTTCAAAGGTGCATCGAATGCACTGAACCGCATCTACCGCATGCTGAAGGTCGATGAGTCTGATCGGAATCAGATCTTCGACTGGTGCTCCGACAACGAAATTCGCTGGAAATTCATCCCACCTCGAGCACCACACTTTGGCGGTCTTTGGGAGGCTGCAGTGAAGTCAGCGAAGACACACCTGTTGAAGGCAATCGGCAACGTGAACGTTGCGTACGATGACATGCTCACACTGCTGGCGCAGATAGAGATGTGCCTCAATTCTCGTCCGCTGACTCCAATGCCGTCCGATCTCGAGGTCCTTACGCCAGGACATTTTCTCGTCGGGAGCAATCTCCAAGCTGTTCCGGAAGCTGATCTGAAAGAGACTCCCGACAATCGCTTGAACCATTGGGAATTGACTCAGAAACGGTTCCAAACAATCTGGTCTCGCTGGTACCCGGAATACCTGCAACAACTGCAGTCCCGTGCAACAAAGGGTTGCAACCCGCCTGTCTCCGTCGACGTTGGCAGAGTCGTCATCGTGAAGGAAGACAACATCCCGCCACTACCGACACCACCAACTCAACGAGCCGACTGAGAGTTGTCATCCAGGTAGAGCAACCCGGACGGGGACAAATTGCTCGATGCACACCTGCGCATTGCACAGGTAATTGCAATTCCAATCCCCTAACCCCAATCGTTCGATCTACCTGGTCTTTTTTATTCTCGGTCGATGGCGATGAACTACTCCAAGGGCAATGGTTGCCAGTCACTGGATTTGTGGTGGACGTTATACACGAGCATCCCAACTACCGCATTCCCGAGTAACATCTGCTATCTTCAACCGAGATCACCTACATCCAATACTGGAGCAAGCACCAACAGAACAACCAATTTTTTGAGTTTTTTGAAACACCGAAATGTTTCAAGGTGGCCGGAATGTTCGGCACATAGGCTAATGATAAATTTGTAAATACTAACAATTAATTACTATCGTGAACTGTAAGGAAACAGATAAATTTAGTGCACCCTTTCCATCAATTGACAAGGTATAACACCACGGTAGAAGCTTAACTCGCAACGAACAGCACAATAGACACGAGCATTGTTGTATTAGTACCGCAATGTAGATGAAGGAATAGCGAAAACGATCGACGCGATTATAGCTTCGATCTGATCTGTATATATGTACATAGAGAGAGAGGGAGAGAGGAAATTGAAACACAGCTGATCAAGGCTGGTTATATTAGTAAATTTTTTTAGTTGAAATTAGATCTTGTGAAGGAAGGTTGTTCGTTTTCGTTCTCGGTGCGATTTAAAAGAAAGCCGTCGGTAATTTTGCCTAAGTCAGCAGGCAGTAAATTTTACAAGTCCCGAGCGGGTTGGTGGACTTAGTGTTTCGGTTCGTTTTGTGGTACTGTGAGCCACAGTGGAATTTGGCTAAGTCCCCAAGCGACTTTAGTTTGCAGTGCGCGGTGCAAACAGTATTTTTCCCGTTCGTTCAAACGGTAATCGCGATCGTATTATTGAACCGGCCAAATTGAAGACGGCGAAGAACAATAATTGGCCGTGGTTAAGCATTCATTTCCGTGCGCGCTTGTGTGCTGCTAGTTTTGAAAACTAGCGAAGAAAGTCCTTCGGTGACCGGCAAAAGTTCGTGCTCGAATAAATGGATTAATGTATATTATATAAATATTAACTTTTCATACTAAATTATCACAATGTTCACTTTCTTCTTGCCTTTGGAGTATTACAAATAACACGGTGCTATAGTGATTTTGTACTTTTCAAGTGACTTAGAATAGGTTGCAATTCAAAATAATGTATAAAAAATGTTGTATTCCTTCAAAATCTTGATATATTGCAAATTTTGTATTTCCGGACCTTTGCCGCTAAAAAAAATTCTGTTTTTTTGTTTAAAATACTCTGCGGGTTTGGGACAACAATTTATAAACAATCAATATTTTGCGATTTTTTCATGAAAATTAGGAAAATTACTCAACATTCTTATTTTATTAAAAATTTAGAGAGATTTAGTTCTGCATTTAACGATCTGTTTATCTCCAAATTCGGTTAAAAATGGTAAAGTTAATTTTTGCTTCTCCAAATTAGATACTTGCTTGCATGAACTCTTAAGAGATTAGGCATTGCGCGCACTATGGCATTCTATAATCGTAACTTCCGTTATAATGAATAGCCAATGCCATTTTTCAACTGATTATTATGAAAAATACCGTATAATACTTTTAACAAAAGAACATAACAAATGACCGCGTAACTAATTGTTTAGACCCGAGAAAAAGTTTTTTGCTACAAATCAATCTTTTAAGGGTATATTAATTTGATCAAACGTAGGTTTGTATTGTATTTGATCAGACCTGCAACCTTTTCTGGAACACTTTAAAAGTTACATTATTTTATTTTATTTTGCGGCACAGTGTAATTATCCATTATGGTGCAAGAGTCAACAATTTTTACATTTCTTACAAAAGAAATGTATAGGATTCGCTCAAACTTTGAAAACTTTTTCCAAGGCCCGGAGGGCCGAGTCTCATATACCAATCGACTCAGCTCGACAAATTGAGACAATGTCTGTATGTGTGTGTGTATGTGTGTATGTATGTATGTACAAAATGTCGTGTAATTATCTCAGCAATGGCTGAACCGATCTTTATGAAATGAGTTTCAAATGAAAGGCCTAACGTTGCCATTTGACACTATTATTTTTGATTTTCGATATGTTGTTTACTCTCTGAGATATGGGCGATTTTGTCAAAACACAGCAGGTTTTTGGCGAATAATTTTTAAATATTGCATTATTGTCCAACAAACTGCACACAAAAAGAAAGCTTGTTTAAATACCTTTCTAACAAGCTATAGATTGTCTAAATCCGTGCACGAGCGGCGGAGATATTAAACATTTTGTATTTTTAGTCCTCGCTTACCAATTTCCACTAGCTAAAAATGAGATTGTTTCATACAGAGTATTGCTTTACTGGGGTTTTAGGGGCAAAACTAAACCGATTTTGAATATCGGGATATGAAAACACATCTACGTGATTCAAGGAATTCGATGCTGAGAACATTTTGTGAACTACCTTTATAATAAATTAACTATTTCTCAAAAATCAATATATATATATATATATATATATATATATATATATATATATATATATATATATATATATATATATATATATATATATATATATATATATATATATATATATATATATATATATATATATATATATATATATATATATATATATATATATATATATATATATATATATATATATATATATATATATATATATATATATATATATATATATATATAAGTTCACTTCAAACACAAAATAATGTGTTGATAAAGAAACAGTGAGTTCTAGTATTTATCCCTTGGATTAGGCATTGCGTTCAATCATGAGGTAAATGTTGGATGTTATATCAATACACAGATCAACAAGTAATTCACCTAGTAGTGAGATAAAAGATTTCTCATATAATTATACTCGTGGCGTCACCGAAAGCAACTGTATGTTTGAAGCCCAAAAATCTAGCGAAAATTTAGCTCTTTTCCAAGATTTAGGTTATACTGGTTATGGCGCAAAAATTACTACTCACATTAATTATGACAAGAATGAAAGGAATCAATATATCATAATTATATACCTATAAAACTAATGTCACTGCATTAACCATCATTTGTCATTCCTCACACGCCCCCCCCCCCATCTCTCTCTATCTCTGACTCTCTTCTATCGCATCTATCTAGCTATTTCTGTATCCATTTCTAAGTTGTGTGATAATCTGCCAATCTGAAATATTTATTAATTGTAATTGCGAAGGTTTGAGAAAACAAAACTATTTTTGTCTGCTGCCACATCAACTCAATTTTAATTCAATTGTATTGAAAGCCTGTATCTACACTATAATTAAGGAAATTCATGGCTATATCCGAAAAATATTTGGCTTAACTGGATAATATGAAAGTTTGACGATGAAAATTTTCAAAAGAGACATTCAACGTGCGATATTTTAACTATTCGTATCTCTATTGAATTTTGAATGAAATATATGCTCAAAGATTGAAATCTGAAGCCAGCAGGATTGGTCTGGCCATCAACGTTTCGAAGACAAAATACATGAGAGGAAGAGGTTCTAGAGACGACAATGTGAACCTCCCACCCGAGTTCGGATTGACGGTGACGAAATCGAGATGGTCGACGAATTCATGTATTCGGGCTCACTGGTAACCGACAACAATGATAATAGCAGAGAAATTCAGAGAGGGATCTTGGCGGGAAATCGTGCCTACTTAGGACTCCAGAGGACGCTCCGGTCGAACAAAATTCGCCACCGCACGAAGTTGATTATCTACAAGACGCTGATTAGATCGGTGGTCCTCTACGGCCACGAGACATGGACTATGCTCGTGGAGGACCAACTTGGAGTTTTCGAACGAAAGGTGTTGCAGATGGAAGACGGAACGTTGCGCAGGCGAATGAACAATGAGTTGTATCAGCTGCACATTCGTTGTATTGGTACGAACTTTCATGAAAAATAACGGATCAAAGACCAAAAATATCCACCAACCAGATCTAGGAAAAGAAGTCTCCCAAAGTACCCACTCTCGATGGGGGGATGCAACTACAATGTGTCTTCTAACTTATCGTCGTCCATATCTGGATATACTGAGTAGTTTGAACCATTTATTTTTCACAGTATTGGTCTGTATAGGACTTATTTATCCATATTTCCTGCACGATAATTCCGAACGAAACAATATGAAAGCTATAAGGATGAATTGAAAGAGACTGCATTGCAATAAACTGAATGCACGGCTTTTATGCTATCCACATAGCCTGGACATATCACACTATTTACTTCAATGCAAATAAAATTTTTGAAATATCTACCTGTTTCATTCACTAATCGCATTCTCCCTGTCGTTCTTTGTTCAAGGGGCTTGAAAGCACATGTGACCTTGCCTCACTTTACTATATTCAATTGCGCGTTAAAATACTGGACCAGTAAATTCTATTCTGTACATAAATCTTTTTTTCGGGAATATGTGACCAAAAAGTAAACTTCGAATTCCAAAGCAAATTGAGCATTCCAGGTTCCTGATAAATAAATATGGTCCAACAATAAGGTAGAAACACCAGATAATCTTAAAACGACGCCGTCAAGTAAAGAAGCATGAAAACAAAAAGAATAAAACCAAAAAAAGATGGAAGCCCTAGAAAGTCCATTGCATATTTATTAGCCTTTTCTCAGAAGATAGGATTTTCAAAAACATTTCAAAACTTTTTGATGCAATGGTTCTCAAATTCGTACAATCCGGTGTATTCATTTTCTTAATTCAAAAATATTTTTAGCTACAAATATATGACCATTTCTTTTTAATTAATTATTTCATTCCGCATCTTTTTATTCGTTTTGTTCATCTGCGTTCATTTTACTTATTTTATTCATTTCATTCTTTGGATTCACTCTGATCAGTTTATTCTTTTTGTGCATTTTACTTATAACTCATTTAACTTATTTTATTCATTGTTTTCATTGTATGCATTTTATTCATTTTTTCCAGTTTAATCATTTTGTTCAGTTTCTTCGTTTTAATAATCTGACTACTTTTTCATTTTCAATTTTTTCTTCCAAATAATTTATTTGATTCAATTTATTTCTTTATATTAATTTATAACCTTTTACCATTCTTCAATTTTTCATTTTAATCAATGCATTTAATTCTGCTAATTTTCTTCTTTTTATTCATTTTATCACTTCAGCTCATTTTGTTTATTTGATTCGTTTGTTTTATTTATGCATTTCATTTATTTTTTACTTTATTCATTTTGTTCATCCATTCTTTTTATTCATTTGATCCATTTCATCAATTTGATTCATTGTATTCACTGGATGAATTAAATCAATTTGATTCATTTGATTCTTGTTATTCATGTGATTCATTTGATTCATTTGATTCATTTGATTCATTTGATTCATTTGATTCATTTGATTCATTTGATTCATTTAAATCATTTGATTCATTTTATTCATTTGATTCATTTTATTCATATCTTTAATTTTATGCATTTCATGTTCAGTTATTCGTTTTATTTCATTCAATTTATTAGTATGAGTCAATTTATTCTATTAATCTTATAACTATATCTAAATATAATCTTAATTTTTATTTAATAACCTAATCTAATTTGATTCGTGTATATTATAATTTTGATTTACATTAATTTTTCTACTCATTTTATGAATTTAAAAACCTATTATTTCATTTTTTGCTTTACTTTTTTATTTCGTTCGTTTTGTTGATTTCTTTAATTTATTCAGTTTATTCGAGATTTTATTCGTGCAATACTAGAAACTGTTTTCATCCCACCTCTAGTTGGGTGCATACTTCTCGTGAGTTCTGTAAACTAATCCAATAGGGAAATTTATAAGAAATGTCTCATCTCACTGCTAGGTGGATTAAATCGGTTTTTTAATAGTATTTGTAGTATTTTTATAATAATAAGAAGGTCGCCGAATGGTGAACACTTCCCAGTATTCGCCAGCTTCTAGCTCGTGCCTCAGCTTGGTAAGTAATTGCTTATCACACATTGAGTCCTATGTGCACCCAAACGTCCCTAGGTGAAAGGTCATATTTTCGAATTTACATAAACAAACTAACAGTCGTCATCATTATCTTAGTGACCTAGTGATTGTATTTTAGATTTTCGATCTTGGACCGCCAGTTCCATGGACGCCCACCGCACGCGCATCTTTCTAAATTGTGCACAGCCCACAGTCGACAACCTTTTTCATGTCATAACTTTAACTAATTTCTCTTTCGTCATTCCGCACTACAAGCCCAGTTCACTGTAGTCTGCCAAGTATACAACCACGCTGATAGCCTGGTTGTATACTTGGTACCGTTGGGGGTTCAGGCGTCTGCGCCATTCTCCATTTTCTACTGTGCTGCCGGGTATTGAACGCAAAATTCTTCTCCTAAACAAACCAAGCACTCGATATCCTGCTTCGTACAACATTCATGCCTCATGGCCGTACAAAGCAACAAGGAGTATCAGCGATTTGAATAGAGCAAATTTTGCGCGCATCCTTAGGCTGTGGGATTTTAGCTGACTACGTAAACCATATTCGCAGTAGCAACATGAATTTTTCTTTCGCGGCTAACATGTCACTGGGGTTCTAAGATATATGAATTTGTTGTAGCGTACCCCATCAATTTCCACCTCGAACCCAACACGACTGCGCGTTCTCTACCAGCTACTTTGTCTTGTCAGAGTTTATAGCCAGTCCGATTGATGCAGCTTCCTTTTTAAAAGGCAACAATGCCTCTTCCACTGCTCTACGCTCAACGCCAATGATGTCTATATTGATCGCAAAGCCAAAAAGCATGATGATGGTTCTGTGTTCTCGTGATGATGGTTCTGTGCCTTTGCATATCAGATCAGTAATAAATTTCGACTCCAGATATTTTCCATAAATCCACGTGCTTTACAGAGACCGAGTGAGAAAGCAATAACACCTTAGAATCTAGTACATTGGAACACGAGGACTACCTTGAAGGCAGCACACAGTGGGGCAGAATGCAATTTTCGACGCTCGAACCCTCTAGCGCCCTGGGTATGTATCCTGGAGGATTATCAATAAAGTCAAAGTATAATACAAAAAGTTTCTAAGAGTGATAGATGTTATCATGACATTTAAAGGGTGTTTTAATCATAAATATTAAACAAAAATATCTTCAATAAAATTTGTATTAACCCACGAAGCCGGAGATAGCGGCAGCTAGAATTTTGTTTGTAACGAGTAGAGACCTTTAACGTTATAACTACGAAGAGAAATAAGTGGTATGTATTCCATGTACACCAGACTGGAAAAGGAATCACCCTGCACGGTATGTTATCGTGCGTCTTACCTATAGGCTGGTCGAAAGCTCAAGGAGGCAATGCCAAGGCTTGCTATGATGAACTCCACGTGTAGGCACTCACGTTGCGTGTGAGTGCACAGAGTGATACCGTGGATGTTCACAATACGGTACAACATATAGTTAAGACTCATTCGTAACCCACAGAAGTGAGACAAGGTGGGGCTTTTTTCTACAGACATATAAAATAAGGAAAAAATAAATAATTCATGTGAAATAATTCTAGCTCGCTTCAAAATGTTTGAGTAATCTAAAAATATGCAAATATTTGCTTGTTTTTGAATTCAAATATGATATTTCGGACTGAGAATAAATTTGTAAAGCAATTTCTAAAAAAAATTATTCAAACGCTGGGTGCGTCTTGTCTTCCCAACTGCCTTTTCGTTTTTAAGCTCTCGGATAATCTTCTGTCTAGAAATCAGTGAACAAAAATGTTGGTTTGTTTACCCCTTACTAATCGCCGGTTCCAAAAAAAAATCATTTAGTCGAAAAACGTACGCTACCGCACGAAACTAACCTTCTATAGAACCCTTATTAGACCGGTTGTCTTATCGACTATGCTGGATCAAAGTACCCATTACACGTAACAGGAAAGGAAATACCTATCCAATGGAATTAAAAGATTGAAAACACAAAGTATACTTTTTGAGTTAAAGATATTAAAAGACAAACAAGCTGTTTACGGTAAAAGTTGAATAACTTGGTAACAGTTGAGATTTGATAGTTTGTGTAGCATGATTTTTGACGCCAAATATGATTCTCTATCACCCCTCTAGAGATTCTTAACGATGAACCAAACACCCTGTATATGATAGAGCTTCTTGGTTTAATTCCAGCGAATTAGTCTGCATACTCCCACACTCATCTTAGTTGAATCTTTTGAGACTGATGAATATGTGTATAGTTTTGTTCGATCGCATCCGTCAGTCCCGATCCCCTACCTTTTAAATCGTCAACAGACACGAAAATAATGTACATTCAAGCGTTTCACCCGCATTCGTGCAACGACGCTTTTTACGTTTTGCGCTTCGTAGGTTGCCGTGGAGAGATCCCATCCGTCTGCCAAGTTACGAAAACCGGTGCCAGCTGATTAGTTTGTAACCCCTGCTTGTTCGAAGGAATACAGCAAGGACTTTGTTCGTTGCTGATACTTTGCGAGGTCATCTGGATTGCCCAGCCATCTTGGAACAAATTAATATAAATGTCGCACCTCGAACAACGCGTAACAACCTTATGCTCAGATTGCCATTTCGACGCATTTATTATAGCATGCACGGAGCCATTATTGGTCTACAACGGATCGCATCAGCTTTCGACTTTAATTTGTCTCGCCCAACTCTACGTCTACGATTTTCCAGAATCTTTAACGGACCCGTTTATTTCGGCTGATTCCTTCATTGCTGTTTTTTATATTTTTTTCACTGTATTGTTATTATTTTTACTGTATTTTTTTATTAAGTTTGTAACGATTTGACTGTTAGCCATAAGTTTAGCATTAAGACATCATTGGGGCTTTGAGTTGCCTGTTGATGTATATATGACAAATACAAATACAAATACAAATACAAATACAAATACAAATACAAATACAAATACAAATACAAATACAAATACAAATACAAATACAAATACAAATACAAATACAAATACAAATACAAATACAAATACAAATACAAATACAAATACAAATACAAATACAAATACAAATACAAATACAAATACAAATACAAATACAAATACAAATACAAATACAAATACAAATACAAATACAAATACAAATACAAATACAAATACAAATACAAATACAAATACAAATACAAATACAAATACAAATACAAATACAAATACAAATACAAATACAAATACAAATACAAATACAAATACAAATACAAATACAAATACAAATACAAATACAAATACAAATACAAATACAAATACAAATACAAATACAAATACAAATACAAATACAAATACAAATACAAATACAAATACAAATACAAATACAAATACAAATACAAATACAAATACAAATACAAATACAAATACAAATACAAATACAAATACAAATACAAATACAAATACAAATACAAATACAAATACAAATACAAATACAAATACAAATACAAATACAAATACAAATACAAATACAAATACAAATACAAATACAAATACAAATACAAATACAAATACAAATACAAATACAAATACAAATACAAATACAAATACAAATACAAATACAAATACAAATACAAATACAAATACAAATACAAATACAAATACAAATACAAATACAAATACAAATACAAATACAAATACAAATACAAATACAAATACAAATACAAATACAAATACAAATACAAATACAAATACAAATACAAATACAAATACAAATACAAATACAAATACAAATACAAATACAAATACAAATACAAATACAAATACAAATACAAATACAAATACAAATACAAATACAAATACAAATACAAATACAAATACAAATACAAATACAAATACAAATACAAATACAAATACAAATACAAATACAAATACAAATACAAATACAAATACAAATACAAATACAAATACAAATACAAATACAAATACAAATACAAATACAAATACAAATACAAATACAAATACAAATACAAATACAAATACAAATACAAATACAAATACAAATACAAATACAAATACAAATACAAATACAAATACAAATACAAATACAAATACAAATACAAATACAAATACAAATACAAATACAAATACAAATACAAATACAAATACAAATACAAATACAAATACAAATACAAATACAAATACAAATACAAATACAAATACAAATACAAATACAAATACAAATACAAATACAAATACAAATACAAATACAAATACAAATACAAATACAAATACAAATACAAATACAAATACAAATACAAATACAAATACAAATACAAATACAAATACAAATACAAATACAAATACAAATACAAATACAAATACAAATACAAATACAAATACAAATACAAATACAAATACAAATACAAATACAAATACAAATACAAATACAAATACAAATACAAATACAAATACAAATACAAATACAAATACAAATACAAATACAAATACAAATACAAATACAAATACAAATACAAATACAAATACAAATACAAATACAAATACAAATACAAATACAAATACAAATACAAATACAAATACAAATACAAATACAAATACAAATACAAATACAAATACAAATACAAATACAAATACAAATACAAATACAAATACAAATACAAATACAAATACAAATACAAATACAAATACAAATACAAATACAAATACAAATACAAATACAAATACAAATACAAATACAAATACAAATACAAATACAAATACAAATACAAATACAAATACAAATACAAATACAAATACAAATACAAATACAAATACAAATACAAATACAAATACAAATACAAATACAAATACAAATACAAATACAAATACAAATACAAATACAAATACAAATACAAATACAAATACAAATACAAATACAAATACAAATACAAATACAAATACAAATACAAATACAAATACAAATACAAATACAAATACAAATACAAATACAAATACAAATACAAATACAAATACAAATACAAATACAAATACAAATACAAATACAAATACAAATACAAATACAAATACAAATACAAATACATCCTGACTAATGAGATGAATAAGGGCTCGTCCCAATATCGACCTAACATATGCAATATATAATGTTTTTATTGTATAAGGATCTTCAAAATTCGTTTTATAAAACTGAGCATGTTGTTAGCTTTGTGTATAATTGTGTTATAATGATCAATAAAATTTAACTTTGAATCTAATATAACACCTAAATCCCTAATTCTTTCACATTTTACTACAGTCTGATTTCATAAGGTAATCTCAACATTCGGTGTTTGTCGTTTTCGACTAAAGGTTATTGAATTACACTTTTTCACGTTCAGTTGTAAGAGGCTTTTTGACACCACATGTGGAAAATTTGTATTTCGTTTTGAAATGTATTAATATCCTCGGCGTTTCTTATCTCCAAATAAAGTTTCATATCGTCCGCATAAGTTAGTATATTCAGTTTTTTGAGAATGAAGGAGATATCGTTTACGTATAAAATAAACAATAGAGGGCCTAAATGAGAGCCTTGTGGAACTCCTGAGGTGACTTTAATTGGTTTAGATTGCTTTCCTTTAAATTTAATTATTTGCTGACGTTCGGAGAGATATGATTCTAACCATGTAAGCAGCCCAGGCTCAATGCCGATCTTTGTCAATTTATAAAGTAACATTGGGATGTCAATGCGATAAAATGCTTTACTAAAGTCTGTATAAAGTGTCTCCACGTAGTTTCCATTGTCCATTGCAATCAGTGTATAATTAATAAATTCTAGTAAGTTTGTTGAGGTCGAACGACCTTTGAAGAAGCCATGCTGGCGGTTGGAAATTCTGTTTTTTATTTGAAGAAATATTTTTTCGTTAATGATTGATACGAAAAGTTCCGGAATACAGGAGATTATGGCTATCCCACGATAATTACGTACGTCAGATTTTTTGCCAGATTTATATATAGGCACTAAAAAAGATTTTTTCCATATTTTAGGGAACTGTCCAGATTGCAAAGACATATTAAACAGCCAGAACAATGGGGCAGTTAATTCGGTTGCTAGGTTTTTCATAAATAATGGTGGAATTCTATCAGGGCCAGAACCTTTTGATACATCTAAATGTTTTAGAGAATTGAAAATGTCTTCCACTATGACATGATTGACACTCATATCCAGAGGAAAATCGGGAAGAAAAATGAAGTAATCACGATCACGGTCTTGTTCAGAAAAAGTCGTATATATTTCTTGGAAGAATGTTGCAAATAGGTTGCAGATTTCTTCCGAGCTATCACGTACGTTGTCATCCAAGTGCATTGTTGATGGGAAATTGTCTGATTTTAATTTAGTTTTGACGTAGTTGAAAAAATTCTTTGGACAAGATTTGATCTGCTGTTCCGTTTTTGAGTTATAATCCACAAGTGCAGAATCTATGACCATATTTAGTTTATCGCAAATGTCGAAATATTTTTCCAAGTGCTCATTATTTTGGTTTTTCTTATATAGATTATGGGCTTTTTGCTTCCTATTTTTCAAACTCTTAATTTGTCTATTATACCAAACGGGATGCTTCGAGTTGCCGTGTCGTCTTTTTTTTATTAATAGGCACCTTCATGAATTATCTTGAAAATAATTTTGTAAAATACGTCCACAGCGGTTACAACATTTCCTTCATTTCTAAGGGTATTTTGCCAGTCGACACTACTTAGCTTCCGCTTGATATTGTCATAATTGGCTTTATGGTATTCAAAGACTTCCTCAAAGTCACAATCGTTGGGTTTTTTAATTTCATGGATGAATAAGGAGAAATCAATAGCAGTATGAAATGCTTCATTTTTCCACAAAGGAGTTAGAGATTCAGATACACAGAAGTCTTCCTGAATGTTTGTAAATAAAAGATCGAGATAACAATTCTGTCGATTTTTTTCGTGATTTATTTGATTTAGTCCTATGCTAGCAATTTTGTCGAAAATATACTGCAATGTTTCGTTTTCTCCCACGACTGGGATTAAAATATGCTCGTTTTCAGAGTCCGGAATAAAATCTTCGTTGCGTTGGTTAAAGTATCCGTAAATGTGAACTTTAACCTCGGCTGGGAGTTCAGATAAAATTTGTTCAGCAATTTGGAAAAAAAGCCTCGTACGATGTTATATTAGCATGCTCTGGTGGGAAATATACAGAGGCAAAAACATGCATTTCGCCGGCAATGTTTGATTTAACCCACACATGTTCAAATTCCTTAAACTTCACTGTGAATAGAATTTCTGAATTAAATTGAGCCGAAACACCCACAAGAACTCCCCCGCCAGACTTCTTTTGAGATTCGTGAAGATTTCGGTCGTCTCTGAATACGTTAAAACCACTGCCGAAAATTTCTTCACTTTTTACGCTATCATCCCAGCTAGTTTCAGTTCCTAATATAACCAAAAATGACGAACCGAATATACGTTTATAAATTTCGGCCATTTTGGCTGGACTTTTCATCCTATTAAAATTTTGACAATACATTAATAATTCTGTCGTAGTCTTTTTTGTATTTGAAAGTCTACCATCATTATCTAATTCTTGGAAAACACTGTGCTCAACAGCACACTCGTCTTTTTCTTCTTCTAAGGAAAGTGTCGAAAGTACCGAAAACACGAATGTTGAAAGCGGCATGCCTCACACGGTGATGATGATGGCGAACATTCCGTATTCACTGCATTTAATTGTTGCGATGATCTTGATATATCACGTGCTGGGTAGGGATTCAAAATCTCGCATCGTGTAAATTGAATCGATGGAATATAATTTGTAGATATGCCGGAAAAACGATCCTTGGCTGCTGCAAGAAGCACTCTATCTGGTGATAGAAGATTCGTGTTGCAGCTATGATTGGGATGACGGTTTTGGTTATGACTGGAGCTACTGGCACGATTAAAGAAGTTGCGATTGGAAAAATTGACCGGCGCACAGTGGTCCCAAATTGAAAAAAGACGGTCATAACTATTTTCTGGCTCCCAGTTACGTTTTTGTGCTTCGGTGTCTTCAGAAAAGTTTCATAAAATTTGTTTGCGCATATTTTGAGATAGGCACCTTAATTCTCATTAAGGTGGTATAACAAGTTTTGAGTATCTTTTTTTTATTAAATAATCAAAAAAAAATTTTCTTCTTTTAACTTATATAGTAATTCATTTGGAGTAACTTTGCTGAAGAAATTGTTTATCGATATATTTTTCAATGCAAGATATAACTGTGTGATTAAAATTGTACTCTAAAATCAAGTTTTTTAAGTTTTCTTCACAGGATCAGATTTAATCACTTAGGTATGTTCTAGAAAGTTTTAGATATCATCAAAACACACAACTTTTGTGAACACACCAATGGTCTTTGGCGTAAAATTTAGGATATAAAAACATATTTCAGTTAAAAAATAGGGTTTTTCTGCATCATTTTGTGTTTGAACCGGCAACTTCCGGAAGCCAATTTTTGGATATGTTTTACAATATAGTACAACCTTGCATTTGAAAAAAACTGGAGTCCTATCTTGAAAGATTTGTATCTGAGCTCAATCAACAGTCACACGAAAAACGCATTGTCTTCTATCTCGTCATCTTAGATTTATCAGCCACCACTTATTGTCAATATAAAATTCGGCTACTCCATATTTTTTTAGTATTAGGAAAGGGTTTACACGGTGCTGCTAGCATGTGGAATACTGGCACCAGCATGCTAACTTACACGCAGAACTTTTTCATTCAACGATAGGATACTTTTCTATCTGCTTTTCGTTTCTTATGCTGTAAATTTTAAGCATTGTGCATATTCGGTCTATCCTCTTATTGAATGCTTACTAAAAGTATATTCTAGAAGATGCATAAAAATTACAGCAGAATAAAAGAGACGTCAATAAAAGGAACGCTAACTCTGCATATATTTATTTCTCAGTGTAATATAAATATGACATATGTGCATGCCATCCCGCAACCCTGCCAGAGTCACAAACGTCGAACAGGTCGAAACGTGAGCGCGTTGCGAAAAAATAGAAAAAGTTTACCGAAAGGATTTTGTTTTTTTTTCTACCGGAAGAATATGGATTATTCCAGCGAATGTGAGTACTTTCATATATTGTATGAATGAAATACGAAACGTATATCATATTGATTGACAATTAACAGTTTTTTTTAATTGTCGAATCATATTAAGTTTGACATGAATTGATGCATTAGCCCGGTTTTCGGTTTCTCATACAAAATTATAATATGTAAAACATATCTGAAAACTAGCCACCAATTGGAAAATGAGAGATATTTTTGTTTGTAATGTGTAAACACATTCAAAAATGCTCATGGTACAGTGATTGTTATTATAAGGATTATGTTGTGAATTTTTTGCTTTGTTTAACATACATCAGTTTTTCTCGACAAGATAGATACCGGTAACTTTATTTTCAGATGCTAAGCATGGTAGCAGACAACGAGATCTTTTCACTCGGAAAGAATTTTTCCAGCTCATTAAAAAATGTATCGGTAAAGGTACTGATAGCTGTTTTGTGGTTATCGAGCGTTCGCTTTCCGAACAGCTCGGCGGCATTCCATACACATTATCCGCAGAGTGTAAAAAAAATCTACGAATTTTAATTTCTGATCTTAAAAAGAAGTGGAATGATAGTCACAGAACGGAACGCGATTTCTTTAATCAAAATGCTGAATGGCTCAAATCAGAAGTTGTTTTTACTAGTGACAGTGTCGCCAACGACGACTTGCGCACTAACGACTCCTGCGCAAGGTCTTCGGCAGGGAGTACTGGTCGTCCCTTATCAGGATCTTCTTTCCAAGAATTGAGTGATCGAGCTAAGCGGAGACGGACTGAATGTCTTCGGAAACATTACGATTCTGAAGAGTTATGTTATGCCGCGCAAATGAGTCTAAGAGCCGAAAATAAGGTGGATGCAGCCAATTTGATAAAAGATATTGCAACCGGGAGCCCATCAAAAGTCCTTAAGTACAAAGAATACCTCAAACAGAAGCCTGAATCAACTCTTTCTGGTAACGAAGCTGTTGCCCTCATGATTGACAATAATTTTTCCAAAAACCAGTACAATAGCATACGATCTGTCAGTCTTGGAAAAAATTGTGTTTTGTATCCACCTTATAAACAAGTCCTAGAAGCTAAAAAAAATGTTATCCTTCACCTTCGGGAATTATTGTCAATGAGTCGAGCGCCGAAGTTAAATTACAACCATTACTGGATCATACAGTCGAACGCTTGTTGTTAGTGCGAGTAAATTTTATCGAATGTCTCCAATCAGATAGCGTAAATAATCTTGAATTACTCTGCAAATGGGGTTGTGATGGTACTTCTGGACAAAGTACATTTAAACAAAAATTTTCTGACGATGACGGATCTAAAACTGATGCCAACATGTTTGTCACTAGCTTGGTGCCTTTGCAGCTCATTTACGCAGATAAATCTGTTAGCAAGAACACAGTACTGTGGAAAAATCCTAGCCCTTCATCTCCTCGATTCTGCAGGCCGATAAGATTACAATTTTTGCATGAAACAGCTGAAGCAACAAGAACAGAAGTCGATGATATAAAAGATCAAGAGAAAAAATTGATGCCTTTTCAAACGATTGTAAATGGCAAACGAATAAACGTTTCATTTAAAATTTCATTAACAATGATAGACGGCAAGGTTTGTAATTCATTGACTAACACAAATTCTTCTCAACGTTGTTTTCTCTGCGGTTCAACTTCTAGTCAGTTTAATCGAATTGATCAAATGTTGAAAAAGCCAGTAGTCTCCGAAAACTTAGAATTTGGAATTTCGTCGTTACATGCCTGGATTCGGTTCTTTGAGTGCTTATTGCATATTTCTTATAGACTAGATGTCAAGAAATGGCAATGTCGCTGCAAGGACGAAAAAGCTAGAATGGAGAAACGCAAAAAGGAAATTCAATTTCATTTTAAGCAGCAATTGGGACTTCTAGTAGATATACCAAAGCAGGGGTATGGAAGCACAAATGACGGTAACACAGCGCGCCGATTTTTCGAAAACGCGCAAGTTTCTGCATCCATCACGGGAATAGACCAGAATTTAATCGACAGGTTTTATGTGATTCTGCGGGTAATTGCATGTGGTTTGGATATACACATTGTGAAGTTTGAGGCGTATGCTCTGGAAACTGCACGAAGATTTGTCGAACTTTATCCATGGTACTACATGCCCACTAGTGTACACAAAATCTTGATACATGGAGCCCAAATCATAGAGTCTTCCTTGTTGCCGATAGGACAAATGTCTGAAGAGGCCCAGGAGGCTTGCAACAAATATATCAAGAAGTTCCGTCGAGATTTTAGCCGAAAATGTAGCAGGTCCAAAACAATGGAAGACGTTTTTTTTAGATTGCTAGTTTCGTCCGACCCCCTTATTTCTAGCATGCGTAAAGCGTCTTCAAAAAAAATAAAAGCGTTACCTGCTGAAGCAAAGGAGTTATTGAAAGAAACTGCGTTGGAGATCAGTAACGAACCAGATTTATCGATAGATGAAGTGGAGTGCAGTGACGATTATGAGAGTAATTGACTTATTATTTCTGCTGTGTACAATAATTTGCGGTACTAATAATATAATGTTCCTTATGAAACTTTCAAACATTCGTGTATTTTTTTCCAATTTTTAACAGGAATACATAATCAAAAGAAAAAACCATTGAAATTTAAGCTAATTGTCGACATGGTGCTGGGGGTATGCATTGATTTGCATGCTGTCGACTTAGTGTACGCGTTTTCTCTGTTTCAGGGATTAATCTAAGATGGCGAGATAGAATACAATGCGTTTTTCGTGTGAATGTTGATTGAGCTCAGATACAAATCTTTCAAGATAGGACTCCAGTTTTTTTTCAAATGCAAGGTTGTACTATATTGTAAAACATATCCAAAAATTGGCTGCCGGAAGTTGCCGGTTCAAACACAAAATGATGCAGAAAAACCCTATTTTTTAACTGAAATATGTTTTATATCCTAAATTTTACGCCAAAGACCATTGGTGTGTTCACAAAAGTTGTGTGTTTTGATGATATCTAAAACTTTCTAGAACATACCTAAGTGATTAAATCTGATCCTGTGAAGAAAACTTAAAAAACTTGATTTTAGAGTACAATTTTAATCACACAGTTATATCTTGCATTGAAAAATATATCGATAAACAATTTCTTCAGCAAAGTTACTCCAAATGAATTACTGTATAAGTTAAAAGAAGAAAATTTTTTTTTGATTATTTAATAAAAAAAAGATACTCAAAACTTGTTATACCACCTTAATGAGAATTAAGGTGCCTATCTCAAAATATGCGCAAACAAATTTTATGAAACTTTTCTGAAGACACCGAAGCACAAAAACGTAACTGGGAACCAGAAAATAGTTATGACCGTCTTTTTTCAATTTGGGACCACTGTGCGGCGGGCCAAAATAACGGTCGTTTATTGTTGCAGGGGGTCTCCGATCAGGTGGAAAAATATTGTTGTTGTTTTTAATATTAGTATTCCGGTTTCTAAATATTTGTTTCTTTTTACGGCTTCTAGACTTATCCGCCTGTTTTTGTTGATTCAATCGATTTATTTCTCGTGCATCGTACTCACTCCAGTCAGCTTTCCATACTTTTTTCGTGCCCAAGAAACGCCATCCTGAGTTAATAGCGTTATCTAGTTCAACTTCCAAACTGGGGCGTGAGTCATTCGGCGATAGCAATTTCGCGGTCTTATTATTGCTGACATCGATTTAACCTCGTTGAGAATTTCTGGCAGCAACCGTTGATTCATGTGGCGACTGTAGTTGCCTGGTGCTTTTGTTTTCATTGAGGGAAACTGAAACCGACTTCAACTCGTCGAGAATCTCGTACCCTAGGGTGGAATTTGGGTTCATAGGATTGCTGTTGGCTGTGTCTAAAGACAGCTGACTAAGCTGACTTATTTCCGCGTTCACGTCACGCAAATCAGCGGATAATTCCGAAGTAACTGTTTTTAAAGATTCGTATACACTATCTGATGTTGACTTAATTGCTGTGTCAAGCAGAGAGGTAACGTGGTTTTTTATTGCAATAACACTGCCGGCTAGACTACTATTTTTGTTGATTGCAATCAATTCTTGTTTAACGGTGGTGAGAAGTATTTCTAGGCCTTCGAGTGCCTCATGTACTAGGTCCGGCTTGTTTTGCTGAAATGTTAGTTGATGAATCACTTCTATATTCTCCCGTATTTGTTTTTCCAGAAGTTTTTGCTGCTCGGCGAGTCCGTGGAAATCAATTTGCCCATGTAATAGTTCCTGACACGAGTCGCAGCATGGCAGTATGTACGAGTTGACATCAACCAATCTCCTGTCCTTTCTCCTTAGTGATGCCCGCTGCACGGTAACGCCAATGCAAGCTGCATGATACTTCCTTGGACATCCAACACACGTCCACAGAATCGAATCCGCAGAGGCGTCCAAGGCACAAATTTCGCAGTTCATTTTATTATCTTTCGCACTTTTTTTTAAATTCGGTCACTTGAACAAAAACTTTAGCACGCGGCGCTCGGTCAAATTAAAACAAAACAAACTTTAGCACGGTGCGCTTGGTCAAATTAAAATTAAATAAACATTAGCGCGCGATGCCGGGAGCGAATGTAAAACATGTCCACACTTATTGACGACTAAAAGACAGTAGCTGGAATTGCAAGCGAACCTGTGATCCTCCCGTTTGCCCGGTTTACTTAAACATAAGAGACCATTCATAAATTTCGTAACGCTATTAGGGGGGGAGGGGGTACGACAAGTTGTGACATGTTGTGACATAGGGGGGAGGGGGAGTTAGTTAGATCGTTACGTCACATGTTTTCACCGAAGAAATTTTTTTTTCTTGGAATTTCTTACGTAATAGGGGAGGGGGGGATGGATAAATTTGTTACAATTTGTTACATGAAGCGAGTCAAATTTTGGGCAATTTTTGCGTTACGTAATTTATGAATGGTCCCGGCTATAGCTAGTTAAAAGCCCACTGAGCGGCAGCGAAGTCGGACAGTGCACTACAAACCGATGTGACGTAGCCACATTAGTCAGGGGATCGTGTATAAAGTGTCCGTTTTCGCTTCAGATAGTTGGTATTTGCGACTCATGCCAGCCTGTATCAGTGGTCTAATAACTCTCAGGGCGCTAATGTCTTAGATACCCTGCCGTTTAAAGAGTTGCCATAATGATTTCAGGTTAGCTAAGGTCAGTTACTTGACTAGTGGGATACGGAAGCTTAAGTTTAACTATAATGTATGCATTGTTTGCATTGTTTGTTGTAGTTTGACATTACAACCAAATGTAATAATTTTTATTGTTAGTTCGAATAGCAAAAATTTCGCATGAATTCATTAAGTTTAATATTTTTGGTGCATAAGCACATATTAATGGATCGTTTTACATTTTCTTATGGATCGTTTTGTAAATATCCATGAAACATAATTTAACATTTTATATATGAATCAATACACAGCATTTCTAATGTTCATTTTTACATCTAGACCAAGAAAAATTATTTAGCAGACATTTTCATCAAATTTCTGGATCTTTTTACATTTCTTATAAAAGAAATGTATAGAATTCGCTCAAACTTTCAAGATTTTTTCCGAAGCCCGGGCCGAGTCTTATATACCAATCGACTCAGCTCGACGATTTGGGACAATGTCTGTGTGTGTATGTAACGGACAAATTCTCATTCGTGTTTCTCAGCAATGGCTGAACCGATCTTATCCAAACCAATTTTAAATGAAAGAACTAAAAACAGTAAGAAAGTTACTAATTTGTTTTTAATTCTGATGTTTAGTTTCCAAGATGTGAATGTTTGAATGCGTAAAAATGGCGTTTTTGCAGTTTTTTTTAAATTATCTGCCGAAATTGACAATATAGATTAACAATTCATATGTTTTTAGACAGCTTTAACGAATACCTTTCAAAAAAGCTATAGATTGTTGAAATCGGACTATTATCAAAAGAGATATTTAACATTAAATGCGGACGAAAGATTTATATCATTTCACATTGCCAGAAATATGACCAAAAACATATAATCTATTATTAACGCCAAAACAGCTTATTTTAGGTCAATAGTATCTTCGAAGAATTTAATGGAGGCAATATGCCCTTTCTTTTGGTATTTTGCGTTTGCTGATTAAGACCCCTATGAGTGAGATATTTTCACAAATTTTCTTGGAAGTGATTATATCGAAATGATACCTTCAGTAAATTTGTACCTCTTACTTTTGCGAATAACTTTACTGAAGACTTCAAATATCTATTTTGAATACTTTAAAAGTTATGGCTTGTTGTTTGTGGATTACTCTTTGTCGCCTATTAATTGTTCAATATAGTAATAACCCATTGAAATAAGCCAAACATTATTTCGATAAAACGAATTTTGTATTTTTGAACATTCTGACTGCAATTTTTCTAACTTATAACCATCGGATCGATCTGAAACATACCGGAAAATGAAAAGCGAAATAAATAACTCCAAGAAACGGTGTAGCCAAGAGAAAGTTTTGGGGTTTAACACCATACAACACCTCCCAACAAAAAAATTGGATTGAAGTTAAAAATTTATTGATTCCGACTGATTTAATTCAATATTACAATAACAATTATCTGATCCGTATATTGATAACCTGTTGTTGTGAACATCATGAGGACTTTTGATAAATTGTCGGAATGGGGTCCTGATATGTAACTGATCTATTGGTCTTGATTTCACAATTGTCTAATTGCATCAACATCAAGTTCCTGCCTGAAAACATTCCAATAGAAAATTCCAGAGTTCTGTAATCAATCATTATCCTCAGATTTATTTTCAAATAGAGCTCGTTTTTGTAGAGATGTACTGTAATAATGGTCTTTACTTAATAGAAAGCAAAGTTAAAATTGATTTAATGTCTATGAAACATAGAACTGCTCACCCAAAAAATGCATAACTTTCAACATTTGCTAAAAATGTTTTTGCCTTTCTCATTCACTCTAAAATTCGTCAATCTAATCCCAACCCGGAGAGCCGAGTGTCATATGTCAATCTACTGAGTTCGTCGAGATCAGAAAATGTCTGTGTGTATGTATGTGTGTATATGTGTATGTGAAAAAAAATGTGACCTCTGTTTCTCAGAGATGGCTGGACCGATTTGCACAAAGTTAGTCTCAAATGAAAGGTACAACCTTCCCATCGGCTGCTATTGAATTTTTTATTGATTGGACTTCCGGTTCCGGAGTTACGAGTTGAAGAGTGCAATCACGCAGCAAATTCCCATATAAACTGAAATGAAAAAGTTTCAAAATCAAATTTGTATTTTTGATGCCAAATGACTTTGAAAAGCATGAAACATTGAGATGTTTGATAAAAATTGACTTTTTGGACTTTGGTATATTTTTGCCTTTCTAATATAAAAAGGTTATGCAATCACTCTAAAAATCGTCAATCAGTGAGGGGTTGCTATTTTAAAATTAAAACTAGTTTTAAATTTCTTAACAATTTGAAAATTTTCGGCAGGACCTGGACCTCCCGGATCTTTCTCCATGATCCGCAGCTGGTTTCAAGCGATGTTTCAGTATCACATAGTATCTCAAGATCGTGGCTGTCGATCCATTGTATGTATGTGCAAATCGTACTGAACATGTAATACAGTCGTGATTCGCTGGTTGGACACTTTTTAACTGGACCGCTTTTTAGTTGGACCTCCGCTAGTTGGACCATTGTCCAACTAAAAAGCATCTGAACGTCAAAATCTCGTGTCAAATTTACTTTGACAATCAACCTGACAATATTAAGAGATGTGAACTGATGCATTTACACTGCCAACATCTCCTTTGGAGAGTTTTTGACATTTGTCAGTCGGTCCAACCAGCGAATCACGACTGTATTCATTTCCACCACTGTATTGAACATAACCAGCCATGGAATCGTAGTCTGGACAAATGAGACAAGCACAATTGCACCACTAGGTGGATTAAAACAGGTTTATATTTTGGGAATGCGTCGAGTTGAGACGAAAACGTAATATGATTAATAACGAGGATAACACTTTCCGAATGTAGAGAGAAATTTATGAAAAATGACGATTTCCATTCGACTCTAGCAGGTTCTGATCGATTTTGATGAGCATTTGATTTTTATTGTATGACCAATTATATGTATAGGTAAAATGTTTAAAAACAGTAATTTAAGAACTAGATAGCATCATTTTGAAACCGCCAACTTCGGAGGTTTAGTATCTTCGATGAGTTTTACAAACGTTAAATAGCGCATCATTTGATAAAATAATTTTGACGGTATATCGTACAAGAAGTATTTATGGTGAATTTTCTCAGGTTGATATTCATGACTACAATAAAGTCTCAACACATTTATTTATTTATTTATTTATTTATTTATTTATAATTAATTAATATCAACAGACACAGTGTGGTCCTAATGATAATTTCTTAATCTATTTAAAAAGTCAACATGTAATCTGCTACGTGGAATGTGAAGATCAAACTCGGATGACACTCTGTTGAAGGTCCGCTGCAATGATGGCACCGTTTACTCCATAGTTAGTCCGGCGAAGAGGTAATCGGAGGAATAAATTATTGCGAAGGGCGCGAGGGCGAACATTCATATTTATCGCACTGAGAAGCTCGGGGCAGTCAATTCGATCTTGCAAAATATCCGAAATCGTCATAGCACGGAATAGATCCCGTCGCACTTGCAATGTATCGAGTCCAATCAGCAAACCCCGGCTTTCATAACTTGGCAGCTGGTGAGGATTGCTCCAAGGCAATCGACGAAGGGCAAACCGAACAAATCTGCGCTGTACTGTCTCAATTCGATGGACACCGTTGAGATAATGAGGGTTCCACACAACTGAACAATATTCCAGAGTTGATCGAACGAGTGAGCAGTAGAGAGATTTCAAGCAGTAAATATCTGAAAAGTGCTTCGATATTCTCATTATGAACCCTAAACAGCGTGATGCCTTTGCGACAATATAGCTGATATGCTGTTTAAACGTCAGTTGTTCATCGAGAAAAACTCCGAGATCTTTGACGCAATTCGCTCTGTCAATTGTGGATTCAGTTAGACAGTAATTGAATCGAATTGGCGTTTTTTTCCTCGAGAACGTAATGACCGTACATTTCTTGGGGTTTAGGGTCATTCGGTTGATCTCGCACCATTCCGCAAAGGTTTCCAGTTGGCGTTGAAGGAAAACTGCATCATCAGTATTCTATGGTATAACTTGAGGTCGTCGGCGAAAGACAACCGTGGTCCTTCTAAACAAAAGTTAACGTCGTTGAAATACAGATGAAAAATCAATGGACCGAGATGGCTGCCTTGCGGAATACCAGATGAAGCAAAGAACTCTTCGGATACACAATCACCTATCTTGACTGCTAGACGACGATCACTGAGATACGATTGCATCCAACGGAGAATATTAGTACCAAAGCCAAGTCTATCCAATTTTGCCACTGCAATAGCGTGATTTATCTTATCAAAAGCAGCTGAAAGATCCGTGTAGATAACATCAGTTTGAAGGCCGTCCGACATAGCATCTGTAACATATGTTGTGAACGACAGAAGATTCGTAGATGTTGAACGTTTCGGCATAAATCCATGCTGAGTCTCGGAGATATACATTCGCTAAAGACACGAACTCTGTTACTATTTTCTGATAAATTATTCTGCATAATTTTAAAACTGCAAAAATTATGGTTTCGGAATTATGCCATTTGGACAGTAAGATCGATTTTCACCAAACCCCCACCAAACCGAATTTCTGGCTACGCCGCTGACTTCAAGTAAGTAGAAACAAAGTTGTTCTACACTCGTTCACAAGAAACTTCTTCGAATGCTGAATATCTATTATAATACATTGAAACCCCGATTTTATCAGCCAAATACGAACATATGTTTGATGGGCTCTAGCAGACGAACAAGACTGAATTCGAGTAAATCCTTTCTTGAGCATGTTTTCCGTATCATGTAGATGGAAATATGCAAAAATAAAAAGTTCACCATAATCAGAAATAGTTATCAGACTACATCAAGGGACGGGAAGAATATTTTAACAGCTTCAGTTTATTATAAAGAAAAAAATGCCCGATTTAGTCAATGTCCCCATTTTGTCAGCCTAAAATACACCATGAGATTGATTAAAATAGGTCTTTATTGTATGCATTATTCATTGTGTTTCACATTAATAGGTAAATTTCATTTTTGGGGATTTTTTTATTGCATCGAACTACAACAGTTTTTAGGTAGCTTATAGACTTCTTCCAAAATTTGGCGAACCTATTCCAATTCGTATATCAATTAATTGGTATACATAAGGGTTTATATGTTGCAGATAGAGAAAATACTGAAATTTTCAGCTTTTTTCCTACACAATATTACGAAAGCTTATTAAACAATTTTTCCTAATAAGTTTGTGAAAATTATAAACTATTTGAAATTTTTTAATAGTTTAATATTTTATTTAACCATGATTTTTTAATAAATAGTGACCATCGCTTCACAACGTAGTCTATTTTTCATGGCTTGCGGTGAGCACGATCTCTCGAATTGCTGAACTGAAAATTATGGAATAGAATTTTTTTTAGTATTCTTTACAGATTTAACTCGCCGCGCAGAAAGCTCTGAATTAGACCTGCTGGTGCCCTAAGACGATTTCGCTAGATTTTCAGAGCACTGTGCACCCAGTGCATTAACGCAAGTGACGGAAGGTTATCGAAAAGATTCGTGAAAATGAAAATTCCAGTAATGATGATGATTTTCCCAAACGGTTCGTTTTCGAGAGGTTTTTATTTGTTCTTTGGCATTAGGATTAGCGATAATAGGCACAAATCCCCGACTATGTACGGGGAACGTGCCATTTGAGCCAGTATATTCTGATTCCTGATTCCAAAAAAAAGAAAAGAAAAGAAAAAAAGAAAAAGAAAAAGTCGATGTCGAAGTAAAATTTGGAACTATGCACGCATGCACTTCAGAGATAGCGTGATATCAGGAGCTGCGATTTCATTTCAACGCTTTTTTTGTGAAAAGGGCGATACTTACATAAGGCTTTTTTGATACATGCGAAGGGCTTTGAAACGCAACAAATTAACTCCATGCTCCATGCAAACAAACAGGGCGATACTTTTTTTTCTAGCGAAACTGTTATTTTCGTATTTTTTTAAGGATTATCAAGCTGATACCAGCTGTAAATAGTAACAATGATCGCTATTGAAAAAACCCGGACGAAATCGGTGGTGTAAAACGGTAGTTATTGTAAAAAACGTAAGGGCGATACTTCAATGCTGATAGGTGGGACCGAAAAAGTAAACAATCGCCAAAGGGGCGATACTATCATTTTGTCAATTTCAATAGCAAAAACAAATTTTAATTTAATAATTTCAAATACTTGATGAAGTTTTGGATTTCGATCACTGAATCATGCAATCTAGGATGTAAAAACACAATAGTTCTTAAATAGGAAATAAAACCAAGTCTGGAAATATTCACTGTTGATTTTCTTTGAATGGTATCACTGCTAGTATCGCCCTTTTCAAGAAAAAGCATTGATTTCTTAGTTCTCAGTCGCGTTGGAAATTTGAGTAAAGTATAAACTTCAAATCGATTCAAAAAAATTTCGATGTTTTTGGCTCAGTACAATATATAACCCCTTTAGGAAAATTCAGTTTTCCCACCACAATGCATTGATTGAGGAATTTAGATATTTTTGTTAACAGATCATTGGCAATAATTCATTTGTATGTCTATTTTATGGGCCATTTTTTCGCTTTCCCACTGATTTGGTTTGAGATTTCTAGCACTGATGTTGTCCTATGCTGATTTGGGCGATTCTCTGAGTCCTGCCACTATCCCATGTAGTATGTGTTATCAAAAACATCGCGAAGCATCAAGTTCTAAATGTTCTCTAACGATATAATATCCGAAGAGAGTGATAAGAGTTATAAGAAATGTCTCATCACAGTTAGGTGGATTAAATACGTTTTCTTAAACTTTTTTGCTTCATTTTCGTAATACCGTGGAATATTTTTGTCGATACTATGGAACATATCAACGTGTTTTAATGTACATTGTTAATATTAATATGGATCAATGTCAGTTAATTTATGAAGCAAAATGTAACGTTTTATGGAACATTTACAATATTTGATTTTAATTGACCTTTTATTACTATTTTAGTGCTCTTTTACGACCATTTTATGTTTCAATTTTACATAATCTATGGATCAAATCAAATTATGGATTATTCACACAGTTTTAGGGAGTTTTGTTGTATGGAACATGGACAACTTTTTTATGGATCGCTTTACAATTTTTATGGATCACTTTTGTAGCTTTAGCGGCACAAACTTAGGGCTGCCATTCAAAAATACAGTTGCTTTCGGCGATGCCATGAGTATAATTATGTGACAAAACTTTTATGTCACCACTAGGTGAATTATTTGATAATCTGTGTATTAATACGCAATCCAACATTTACCTCACGATTGAACGCAACGCCTAATTTAAGGGATAAATACATGAAATTTATAAAAAATTCACTATAAGCACATTATTTTGTCTTTGAATTGAACTTACATATTGATTTTTGAGAAATAGTTAATTTATTATAGAGATAATTCACAGAATGTTTTAAAAATCGAATTCTTTGAATCACGCAGATGTGTTTTCATACCCCGACATTCAAAATCGGTCCCCAAACCACCAGTGAAGCAATATTCAACGTAATGTGTAACGGTGTCATTTTTAGTTAGTGGAAATTGGTAAGGGTGGAATAGAAATACAAAATGTTTAATTTCTCAGCCACTCGTGAACAGATTTTGACAATACAGCTTGTTGGTAAAGTATTTTTCTAAGCTATTTATGTGTAAGTAGTGGGACAACATTGCTTTGTTCAAAACTTATTTGCTAAAAACCTGTTGTGTTTTGGCAAAATCACCCATATCTCGGAAAGTAAACAACATATTGAAAAACAAAAATAATAGCGTCAAATGGTAGGCCTTTCATTTGAGACTAGTTTCATTAAGATCGGTTCAGCCATTGCTTAGATAATTACATGACATTTTGTACATACATACATACATACATACATACATACATACATACAGACATACATACAGACATTGTAACAAATTGTCGAACTGAGTCGATTGGTATATGAGACTCGGCCATCCGTGCCTCGGAAAGTTTCCAAAGTTTGAGCGCATCCTATACATTTCTTTTGTAAGAAATGTAAAAACGTTTTCCGGGAATCCCGAATTCCGGAAAGTAGTAAAATTATGGGAAATGGGAACCCCAGAAGAAGCCATAATTTCAAGAAATAAATTCCCGGGTTGGAAGCTCTAGCGACCATCCGTTTCAATTTTGATAACTGGGTCATAGAACTTCACTGAATATCGAAGTTTTATGTTATCTGCTGGTTTTCATAAAAGGTATGTGGTATTGTTTATTGGAAAATCAATGATTATTTTTTTTCGATTGTAAAGGTTATTCGGCACATTCTGGGTTGGGAAACGAAGCAAATGCGTATAAAGCAATCAACTTACCAACTAGGCTAAGCTCGTCCCTAGGAAATCAAAGAATGGTTCCATTCAAGACCATTGGAAACAATCAATGTCTCGTATAACCTCACACGGAACATTGATTGGAAGAGTTACGCGACCGCGATATCCGTTACAATCGAATCCACTCAAGAACTTCGTCCGGAGGAAGAGTACAGGTTTTTGGCTGGCTTGATTCTCGACAGTGCGAATCAAGCTCAGACTAAACCAGTACCCAGCGCGAATACCCATGGACGGTCTCCCACCCTGTGGTGGGATAAAGAGTGCTCAGAGCTGTACGCGGAGAAGTCCACTGCATATAAGACCTTCCGGGAAGACGGGTTACCCGCTAGCTATCAACAGTACGTGTCGTTAGAAAGGCGAATGAAGGGTCTAATGAAAGCCAAAAACGCAGTTATTGGCGCCGGTTCGTCGACGGGTTAACGAGAGAAACAGCGATGAGCACTCTTTGGGGTACGGCTCGACGTATGCGTAACCGTAATAGTACCAACGAGAATGTAGAATATTCAAACCATTGGATATTCGCTTTCGCCAAGAAGATCTGTCCGTACTCTGTCCCGGTACAGAAAACGTGCCGCGCCGCGTCTCCTCACGATACCGCGAACGAAATACCGTTTTCGATGGTGGAGTTCTCACTTGCTCTCTTATCATGCAACAATAACGCCCCAGGGTTAGACAGAATCAAATTCAACTTTCTGAAAAATCTACCTGACACTGCAAAAAGGCGCTTGTTGAATTTATTTAACAAATTTCTTGAGGGTAACATTGTCCCTGATGAATGGAGGTAAGTGAAGGTCATCGCCATCCAAAAACCAGGAAAACCAGCCTCCGACCACAACTCGTATCGGCCGATTGCAATGCTGTCCTGTATTCGGAAGTTGTTCGAGAAAATGATCTTGTTTCGCCTCGACAATTGGGTTCAAGCAAATGGCTTACTGTCAGATACACAATTTGGCTTCCGCAAAGGCAAAGGGACGAACGATTGCCTTGCGTTGCTTTCTACAGAAATCCAAATGGCCTATGCTAACAAAGAGCAGATGGCATCAGTCTTCTTGGATATTAAGGGGCTCAGTTTCTATCAACATTCTGTCAGAGAAGCTGCACCAGCATGGTCTTTCGCCAATTTTAAATAACTTTTTGCTAAACCTGTTGTCTGAAAAGCACATGCACTTTTCGCATGGCGATTTAACAACATCGCGATTTAGCTACATGGGTCTTCCCCAGGGCTCATGTCTAAGTCCCCTACTCTACAATTTTTACGTGAATGACATTGACGATTGTCTTGCCAATTCATGCACGCTAAGGCAACTTGCAGACGACGGGGTGGTCTCTGTTACAGGGCCCAAAGCTGCCGACTTGCAAGGACCATTACAAAATACCTTGGACAATTTGTCTGCTTGGGCTCTTCAGCTGGGTATTGAGTTCTCCACGGAGAAAACTGAGTTGGTTGTTTTTTCTAGGAAGCGTGAGCCGGCACAACTCCAGCTTCTATTAATGGGTGCAACGATCAACCAGGTTTTCACATTTAAATATCTCGGGGTCTGGATCGACTCTAAAGGTACCTGGGGATGTCACATTAGGTATCTGAAACAGAAATGCCAACAAAGGATCAATTTTCTCCGAACAATAACTGGTCACCCAGGAGACCTGATCAGGTTGTACCAAACAACGATATTGTCGGTGATGGAATACGGGTGTTTCTGTTTCCGCTCCGCTGCGAACATACACTTCATCAAACTGGAGAGAATCCAGTATCGTTGCTTGCGCATTGCCTTGGGTTGCATGCACTCGACCCATACGATGAGTCTCGAAGTGCTGGCGGGCGTTCTTCCGCAAAAAAATCGATTTTGGGAACTCTCATATCGATTGCTCATCCGATGCGACATTCTGAACCCGTTGGTGATTGAAAATCTCGAGAGGCTCGTCGAGCTTAATTCTCAAACCCGATTTATGGCCTTGTACTTCGACTACATGGCACAGAGCATTAATCCTTCTTCATATACTCCCAACCGTGTTCGTTTCCTAGATGCTACTGATTCTACTGTATTCTTCGACACATCCATGAAGGAAGAGATTCGTGGAATCCCGGACCATATGCGCCCGCAAGCGATCCCCAATATATTTTATAATAAATTCCGAGAAGTCGACTGAGACAAAATTTTCTACTCTGACGGATCAAATCTCGATGGGTCCACTGGCTTCGCTATCTTCAACAATACTATCACCGCTTCATTCAAGCTCAATGATCCCGCTTCAGTTTACGTCGCAGAGTTAGCTGCAATTCAGTACACCCTTGGGATCATCGACACTCTACCCACAGATCACTACTTCATCATTTCGGACAGCCTCAGTATCGTTGCTTGCGCATTGCCTTGGGTTGCATGCACTCGACCCATACGATGAGTCTCGAAGTGCTGGCGGGCGTTCTTCCGCTAAAAAATCGATTTTGGGAACTCTCATATCGATTGCTCATCCGATGCGACATTCTGAACCCGTTGGTGATTGAAAATCTCGAGAGGCTCGTCGAGCTTAATTCTCAAACCCGAATTATGGCCTTGTACTTCGACTACATGGCACAGCGCATTAATCCTTCTTCATATACTCCCAACCGTGTTCGTTTCCTAGATACTTCTGATTCTACTGTATTCTTCGACACATCCATGAAGGAAGAGATTCGTGGAATCCCGGACCATATGCGCCCGCAAGTGATCCCCAATATATTTTATAATAAATTCCGAGAAGTCGACTGTGACAAAATTTTCTACACTGACGGATCCAATCTCGATGGGTCCACTGGCTTCGGTATCTTCAACAATACTATCACCGCTTCATTCAAGCTCAATGATCCCGCTTCAGTTTACGTCGCAGAGTTAGCTGCAATTCAGTACACCCTTGGGATCATCGACACTCTGCCCACAGATCACTACGTCATCATTTCGGACAGCCTCAGCTCTATCGAGGCCCTTCGTTCGATGAAACCCAAAAAGCAATTCCCATATTTCCTGGGGAAGATACGGGAGTCCTTGTGTACGTTATCTGAAAAATCTTACCAGATTACCTTTGTTTGGGTCCCCTCTCATTGCTCTATCCCGGGCAATGAAAAGGCCGACTCATTAGCAAAGGTGGGCGCATTAAATGGTGACATATACGAAAGACCAATATGCTTCAACGAATTTTTTAGTATTTGTCGTCAGAGGACACTCAACAGCTGGCAAACCTCGTGGAGCAATGGTGAACTTGGACGATGGCTACATTCCATTATCCCAAAGGTATCAACGAAGCCTTGGTTCAGGGGGATGGATGTGGGTCGGGATTTTATTCGTGTAATGTCCCGACTTATGTCCAACCACTGCATCTTAGATGCGCATTTGCGGCGAATTGGGCTTGCGAAGAGTAGTCTGTGCGCTTGTGACGAGGGCTATCACGACATCGAGCACGTTGTCTGGGTATGCGCCGGGTATTTGGACGCCAGGTCTCAGTTAAAGGATTCCCTTCGGGCCCGAGGTAGACCACCCAATGTCCTAGTCAGAGATATGCTGGCAAATCGTGATTTCCCCTATATGTCCCTTATTTATACTTTCATAAAAACGATAAATATCCCAATTTAGCCCTTCTCTTTTTATTTCTCGTTTTTAGAAGTTTCCTCCTGCCGTGTGGAACCGATCAGCTCCAGAGTGCCACTATGTAACCGCCGTCGCCCTTACCACTACGGAAACTGAACCGAGAGCGACTCGAGGTCTGATGACTTTTGAAGGATTCCCCGCGGGTCCGAAGTATACCATCCGCCAATCCAACCTACTAGACTGAGGCGCTAATTGGTTTCGCTGATCTCCCGTTTGTCCGAAAGTTGCAAGTTTTGCTCTTCTCTCCCGGTCACCATCTACGCTTTCTCTTACCTGTCCTTGATACAACTGCTTCTACACCGATTTTGGAAATAATCCCCCCTCTGAATATCTTGACCAAGCATAAGTCTCCGATAAAATATCAAATTTGTGTTCCGTATTCCTAGTTTTAAGATATTGGTAATTTTACCTCTTTGTTAAAACTATTGTCCCCCATCTTGTAAATAGAATTGTATCCCTAGTTTTAAAACACCGGTGAAATTTTTCATAAATATTTGTTCCCCCTTTTGTGTACCAAACTATATTGTTAGTTTTAAGATAACTGTAATTATTTCCTGAAAACTATTACTATTGAATTCCTTGTTTTAAAATTTTCCATAATTTTTTTTTTGCCGCCTCTCTTGTGTATATAATTTTATTTCTAGTCTTAAGATAGCTGTAAAATTTTTCTCTTTCATAAAAAAAAAATATTTCAACATTGTAACCTCCTAGTTTTAAAATATCCAAAATGTAAAAACAAAAGAATTTGGCACCGCCAAGCTAACGCATTTGTGCCTATTAAATAAACGAAATGAATAAAAAAAAAAGAATGGTTCCTTATTAGCACAATTTTATTCCTGTTTGAAGAGCTGTGCCTAGCATTTGGAATTTTTGAGAAGTCTTATCGACCCGCTGATTAAATGTAGTTTTTAATCTGCATGGCTCTTCATCATAAATTATATAGGGCGCACAGTTTCAACCTCTACCATAATACTAGTCGCAATAGGCAAAGAAAATACAGAAAAGGAAAATGCTTCTATAATGGAAGAGATTGCATTAGATGCATTAACTTCCAACCATGTAGACATATTACCTCCAAAAAACATGCTATTATTTGGATGACTACGAGTAAATGGTTAGTAGAGAATACAAAGTCAATCTTATCAGCTTCATATAACACAATTTTACCTCCTGATGCCACACTTAATCACATATTTCAGGACAGCTGATAACGAACACTTTTATTTAAACTGCAATTCGGCAAACAGAGCCAAACGCGGGCAATTCACCAAACAGAATTTCTAGATTTGTCTGAATGCAGATAAGCTATGATTAGCCCACTCAAACAAGTGACAAGATCATGAGGTTTTGGCAGCTGATTGCAAATACGAGATCAGTTACTAAGCCCATCAATATCAATTTTACTAGTCCTTATGGTAATAGCGCAGCATGTTCCTACAGTATAATATAGTAACGTACATCACTTGAATACACGAAATTATTAAAATAAACAGTTGAACATACATAGTTCTTTTTCTTCTTGACTGGGTGAAACACACGTTGTCAAAATTGATAAGACAGTGTGATAAACAGTAGAGCATCGGTTTCAGCTGAGCAGAAAAAGGTAAACTATAGGTACCGGTCAATAAGTTTGAACTGATAACAGCCACATGTTAATTGCTCACCTGAAAAACGGTTGATGTACTCCAATCCTTGGTTAAATATCCAACGTTTAGTAGTTATATTAGGATTTTTGGCACAGACATCAATTTTTGTTATATTTTTGGCTCCACTTACATTTGTGATTACATTATAGTTTTGAATTATTTACTCTTCTCAGTAGGATATCCATGATGTATAGAAAATCTATTATTATATTCCATATTTCCTCTTTTTAAATAAATGCGTCGACATAATTCTCGTTCGGCTTTAAAATGCAGTCGTGGGTGATACAATAGACTTTACACGCAAATTAAACAATAGTATCACTTTGAACAAAACTAAATTGCACTAGAAATAACACAGTCAGTTTGAGTCACTTAGAAATGCCTAAATGAGGTATTACGGTACCATTTTTTCTCGCTGCTTCAACTCTCCTGGTAATGCCGACACAGAGCACAAACTAAATATTGTAACCAGTGGTACGAAAATGTGAAAAATAGAGCATGTACTGCAGTAATAAAAAAGGATAGAAAACTGCCACACAGTCAACGCGAAAAAATCGTTTTTTTCACAATTTGCGAATGGTGTAGTTGTTTTTTTTAATGTATATAGTTTTTTCGCGCTCGCTGTCTACTCTCGGGTAATATCACATATATAAACAGCTCTGATGATTCTCTTTGCCAAATTTTGGTGAGAGCGACGAGCTAATTACTTTACATTTTCCTTTCGCGTTATCAATTTTTGCGCGATCGCTTAGACTAGCGCGGGTCTAGTTATTCCATTCGGGAGCACACTTTAAAATGTTTGATAACGCACTTATCTTAGTTTGCCTGAATCGCAAATACTAATCTCAATATAAATTCACTTATTTCACCTCAAAAGGTTATTATTTGAATTTGATAGCTTTTATTGAGGATTATTTTTGGGATAAGTATTGCCGAAAAACTAAAAACTTAACGAACTAAGACCGCGGATGTAATTGCGTGTATGCTCAGTTTGGCGGTTAGAAATCTTTTGCTGATTTGCTTTCTCTATTGGAAAGACGAAAATTGTATGTAATAATGTGTTCTTTTTCCTTATGTAGGTACATTATTACTAATATCGCTGTGTGCTCTATATACAAGAAATTCAGTTTTCCCGATTGCCGAAGAGCAGCATCCGCGAGTGAGGAGTAGTACAAGCAGCCAGCATCAGCAGTAGCAGCTACATAAAAAACCTACTTCTTTTCCTTTCCGCTTTTCCCAATGTTTTCCCAAACCATCAACATCCGACCTTATACCATCACTAATACAAATCCACCCAGTTTTTCTACAACGAAAAATAAAAATAAAAACACGACCTAGCAAAAAAGTCACACAGATATACAGTATTCGGCTTGGCTGTGCGAATAAATGGAGTGGATTCCAAATAGCAAACACGGCCGCCGCCGCCGTATAACGAGAGTGGCAAGAACGGCGCGGGTGGTACTATATGTATCAAAAATTATATTTTTTCGGAACCTTCATCACTAAACAGCCACGAACACATCTTAGATGACGCGACATCATCGTTCTTTGCTCAATGGCAAGGATAAAAACGTTTCGAATGTGCCGTAGAAGGAACTTCTACTATTATTCGCAGAGCTCACTCGCCATTACGTTTGTTGGGATAAACTTACCATGATATTACCGTTTCGTTCACCTAACCTGTGTGTCTTAGCAAGTTAAGGTAATCATTTTATTGTAGCGAAGTATATCATGAACAAAAATTTTCTATTGAGCTATTTGCATTGTTTCGGGTGTTTGATTTTTGCAGAGAAACCAGCATCACATTACTGTGACCGTTTAAGAGAATGTACGAGAACATAACAAGGTCGCCTGTAACAACAGTATTAGTGTCGCGTACATTAGATACGCTATTATTTCTAACACCGCCTACACGCGACATCGCTAGTCCAGTAAAACTTTATCAGCTCGTGGATTTTCATGTTTTATATGTGCTATGAATGTTCTATAACCTTTTTCCTCTATACCTACATTTTAATATTTTTCTAACACAAAAAACAACCCCTGCATAATTCGCAATTTTATATTTGATCGTATACATACTCTTGTTCAGGCGCCCCTTTTCTTAAAAAAATAGAACGATAGAACATTACAGCAACAACTGTGCTTTCCTCTGTGTTCGTAAAATCATATTATTGTTAATATTTAGTAACTATACACATAATTTTCACGGAACCCCGCGACTCATACCAGTGTTTTTTTCTTTATTTTATGCTTCTATTTGCGCTCTCTCGCTCTCGTCCTAAAGCCTCATCCCACTATTTAAAATTGTATCACCCTTGCTTACCAGTGCTTTTCATCCCATTACACTGTTATCCCTTTGAAATTGAATAGCGAACGGCTGCTGACGCGAGTAAAAAAGACACTTTTAAACGAATAGGGTACGGTCGGCAATTACAGCTCTTGAGGATAGTTGACAATTATAGATCAGTATTGGAATCCTATGGATAAATGGCTAGTTGGCGTCTTGTAGAATTTCAGTTCTTTCCTATATTTCTCCTTTGTGAAGAAAAATTTAGGTACATTTTTTTCTCCACTAAGGAGAAAAAAAATTAAACAACATTTGCGGATTAAGGGCAAAAAACCGATAACTAAATTAGTTATGGAATTTGCGTTTCGACTTCGTCTCGTCAGAATCTGACACTAACTCAGTAACAAGAATAAGCTAGCGTCGGATTGATGCTAGTACCAAAAACTAAAACACTTAAGAATTTTAGTTAATCCATGCATTTTTCGTATATCGATAATGGAATTTTCAATGTAATAAGAATAGTGTCTTTGAAATTACACGGTGCTACAGTGATTTTGTACTTTTCAAGTGACCTAGTATAGGTTGTATATCTCACCAAATGCAACACAAAACAATGTTTGACAATGTTGTATCTTGATTTATGGCAAAAAGCTATTTTTGGGACCTTCAGCATAAAAAAATATGCAGTGTTCTGGAAAGAAGAAGAAATGACCTTTCCAACGGTACGCTATGTTATGTTCTTCAGTCAAAAAAGTAAAAATTTAGAGAGAGCATTCAATTTCGCATCCAACGACCTATTTATCATCAAAATCGGTTGAAAAATGACAGTTATTATTTTTTACATTTCTTACAAAAGAAATGTATAGAATTCGCTTAAACTATATATATATATATATATATATATATATATATATATATATATATATATATATATATATATATATATATATATATATATATATATATATATATATATATATATATATATATATATATATATATATATATATATATATATATATATATATATATATATATATACACACATATATATATATATATATATATATATATATATATATATATATATATATATATATATATATATATATATATATATATATATATATATGTGTGTGTGTGTGTGTGTGTGTGTGTGGGTATGTATGTATGCATGTATGTTCGCTAATGTCATGTAATTATCTCAACAACCGCTGAACCGATCTTAACAAAATTAGATTCAAATGAACGGCCTAACGTTGCCACTATTATTTTTTCTTTTCGACATGTTGCTTACTTTCTAAGATATGGATGATTTTGGTTTAAAGCAAATAATTTTTAAACAAATCAATGCAGCCATTTTATGCATATAATTAGAAAACCTTAAAAAATACCTTTCGAACAAGCTATAGTTTGCCGAAATCCGTTCACGAGCGGCGGAGATATTAAACATTTTGTATCTTTATTCCTCACTTACCTATTTCCACTAACTAAAAATGAGATCGTTACATACAGAGTATTGCTTTACGGATGTTTTAGGAGCAAAACTAAACCGATTTGAATATCGAGGTATGAAAACATATCTGCGTGATTCAAGGAATTTGATTCCGAAAACATTTTGTGAATTAACTTAATAATTAATTAACTACAGTAAGATTCCGTTTTGGTACGTTCCGTTTTTGGCACACTCCGATTTTGGCAACAAATGGGTTCCGTTTTTGGCAAAATTCAGGTTGTACATAATAAGTCTTTTTAAAATGAACAATAGATATTTGTTGTATCAATTGATATCACTTTTGACTTTATTTCCAAACATGGGAGTCACATTAAACCTTAAAGGCGCAAATTATTTTTATTTTCAAATTTTGTGAAAATTGTCTAATAATTAAAATACATTACTGTGATAATTTTGAGATGATTTTCGCAGTGTTGTTTTAAAACAGCGTTATGCATTTAAGGGGTAACTATATTTTACACTATATGTGTTGTATTTAATGATTACAATTAGTATACAAATGTATTATCTATGTATAATATAACTGGTAAAAATGTAACTAGTGTCTGACGAAAAAAAGTGTCTTAGTAAGGCCCAGAGTCTGTGCACTTTAAGAGGCAATTACACAGGAATGAGCTTGCATGCATAATAAGACTAGTTCTGGAGAATATTTTCAATAGAGCTGTTGAAGTCAAAGGCCGTCGCCACACTGTTAAAAATTCGTTGGAGTCCGGTAACAGCGCTCTGGCAACCATAGTTGGTTCTCCTGAACGGAACTCGCAGAAGGGAGTTATTGCGTAGAGCTCGAACGCGGGCTTGATGATCCAGACGTCCGAGGATTGTAGGGCAATCCACTCTGGCAGAGAGTAAGTCCGAGACGAACAGGGCTCGAGAGCAGTCCCTCCGAATGCTGAGTGTATCGAGGTGTATTAGCTGGCAACGGTTTTCATAGCTCGGCAGCTGAAATCTGTGTCGCCATGGGAGATGAAGAAGGGCGAAGCATATGAACCTGCGTTGGACAGCCTCGATTCTGTCAATCCCGTTCTGGTAATACGGATTCCAAACAGCTGAACAATATTCTAACGTTGAGCGGACCAACGCGCAGTAAAGCGATTTAAGACAATATACGTCCCTGAAGTTTTTCGCTATTCGGAAGATGAACCCAAGCTGTCGTGATGCCTTATCCACGATGTATGACGTATGTGGTTTGAATGTTAATGCCGAATCCATGATGACTCCGAGATCTTCGATGTGAGAGTGTCTTGGAATGCTCGAGCCGAAGAAATGGTAGTTAAACTGAGTCGGTTGGCGTTTCCGCGTGAACGTAACGATTGAGCATTTGCTCGGGTTTAAAACCATTCTGTTTAGATCACACCACGTACTAAAGATGTTCAGTTCCCTCTGAAGAAGCTCGGCATCGGTTTTATCCCGTATTTGTTGAAAAATTTTCATGTCGTCGGCTAAAGTAAGGCGGGGTCCTTGTAATGTAAAATTGACGTCATTAAAGTAGAGGAGGAATATTACTGGACCGAGATGGCTTCCTTGTGGTATGCCGGATGTAGCGAAGAATGGTGCAGATAGACAGTCCTTAATGCTGATTTGGAGTTGCCTTCCATCGAGGTAGGAACGAAACCAGCGCAGAAGTTGTCCATGAATGCCGAGTTTGTCCAGCTTCGCTATTGCAATATCATGGTTGTTTTTGTCGAAGGCCGCAGATAGATCCATATAGATAGCATCGGTTTGCAATCCGTCAGCGAATCCATCCATTACATATGTTGTGAACGAGAGCAGGTTTGTCGTTGTCGATCGTTTAGGCATGAAACCGTGTTGGTCATCTGCAATGTAGTGTCTGCAGTGAAAGAAAAGAGGATCTAACACAACCAGCTCGAACTGTTTTGATACAGCACTTAAACACGAGATTCCCCGATAATTGTCAATGTTCGATTTGATTCCTTTTTTATGAACTGGAAACATGTGCGCTGCTTTCCAGCAGGAAGGGAATGTACCAGTAGTGAGTGATAGCTCGAAGACTCGCCGAAATGGTTCAAGAAGCCCGCTGATGCACTTTTTGACAAAAATCGAGGAAACACCATCTGGACCCGGGGAACAAGATGCTTTCAGTTTGGCATTTGCTGCAAGAATGGCAGCATTATCGACACAAATTCGGTTGATGGTTCGTCCTAGAGAAGGAGTTAAATTAGCGGCGGCAGCGACTTGTTGTGGTGGCAGGCGCTCGTTGGAAAAAACGCTTGAAAATTTGTCGGAGAACAGTTGGCAAATTTCCTTAGTGTCGGTGCCTAAAACTCCATTAAACGACATACCAGATGGCAAACCGGATTCTTTTCGCTGCTCGTTAACATACTTCCAGAACGACTTGGGCTTGGATTTCAGTTGACGCTCGACGTTTCGCTGGTGTCTGAAAAAGGCGCGTCGGTTGTTTGTATTCGTGGTTGAGTTGAAAGTAGTGATTTCGTAATGCAAGTGTCTTATGCTTCGAGAATTTTTTTAAATGCAGCTCGTTTGGCAGATTTTAAACGTCTAAGGACGGTTGATTGCCAGGGAGGGTGTTCATCGATACTAATTGTTCGTTTTGGTACATGGCGGTCGATAAGGTAGTTAAGAATACTAGAAAACGTCATCGCTGCTTTGTTCGCGTCGTCATTGTTAATATTTTCGTCCCAGTTTATATCCAACAGCGTGCTAACGATGCTGTCGTAGTCAGCGTTTTTAAAATCGTAGACGATAGAGCTTGAGACGTCTTCAAAATTCACTCCTAGATTACCAGCGAATACAAGATGTAGTGGGGATGATGACGCACCTGCTTGACTAAAGAAGTCGGTGCAGTGCAGCAGTACGGAGCGCAGTCCCGGGCACTTACAAAGCAGAGGTCCAATGTACGTCCATTCTCGTTGGTGACATTATTAATTTGGCGAAGAGTTGCGCTGCTGTAATTAACTATACACATAATTTTATAGTTTTCCAAGATATTAAAACTTTAACTGAATGCAACAAATAGTAAAATTTGTTTGAAATCTTAGACTGGCGAAATTTACCAACCGTACCCTATATACATGCAACCCCGCTATATACATCATTTTAATGATCATCGTGAAAAATCGTCGCATGAAATGCAGAAGATGAGTTTTTTTCTGCGATAGTGCGTAAGGTGGTTCACGAATACATCTAAACGATATTATCCTGTAGCGTAGTTGTAAAAAGGAGATATTGGAATGAGTAAGAACCTTACTTATGTTTCGCCGCCATCCTCACGTGTACATTCTACGCTAAGGGTAGGTGGGGTGGATTGAAAAGGCATCTCTTAGTATAGTCGTCGTCGTCGGCGTCGTCTACTGTGGGTCGGTAGGTGTGGAAAGGGCGATGTGAAGCATGTGGAAAATAAAAACCACACTTTGCGCTTCCCGTGATTTCGCATCATCTACTTGTTAGCGCACGCGATATTCATTTCGTCCTTTTCACGTTTTTTTTTTAAATTTTGTACGGAATACGAAATAAAATCTAAAATAAACTAGAAGCCCCCTTTGCATTGTACATAAGGAGATAATAATATCTCCGGTATCCCCATCCTACAGAAACTACTTCTTACTTATATTTTTATTATATTTTGTACTACCTTCGATGGCTGTAAAAATCTAAAATATATAATTTCAACTTGTTTTAAGGCCTTCAGCATAATTCAGGCAATCAATATGTGTACTTTTATATACAGTTCTTACTGCAGACTCTCGTGGCGTTGTTTTTGTCGATTAGAGGAAGCGCCTGCATAGAAATACTGCATTGTAATTTTAATATTATCTAAAGACTTCCCCCATTATAATACTTATTACTGGTTGTGCATTTCTAGAACAAAGCGCCAAGTGTTTTTAAAAGATTGCCTGGGAAATAGTATTTCGCTGTAGTGGCGTTTGGACAATGGAATGTAACCTATATATTCGTACACCTCTAGTGTATATGTTTAATATTGTTTCATAAATGTTTGCGCTATTTAATATAGGGATTGTTTTGTAAATGTGGTAGTAGAATCATCATCTGTCATTTTCCTATCATTTGTTATCTAAAGTGTGCAAGTTTCCGTACACTACACATAAAAAATCATTACTTGGTGTGAAAATGGCACAATTTCATATTCGTACACTTTTGAAAAGTCAATTAATTTGTAATTTAAGACCTGTTATTTTCTTATTTTTTAGTTTTACTTAGAAGAATAGATTTTATGAATACAGAAAAGTGTTCATTGGCACAGTTTCCTCAACACTAGTTTAAGAAATTCCCTCAAATTAACGTGATGGTTTAAAAAAGTAAACTAACTGACATTATGGGACGGAAACTAATTATAACTCACCAAAATGAAGCTAAATCACTTCATAGAATCTTTGAAATTGTTCAAAGGCTGCGTCCAACTATTTAACATCTCGGTAAAAACTTTGATGTGGCGAAACGCAGAGCAGATATGGCGAGAAACTTGAACTGTAAAAAAGTTACGATGTTTTACGATTACGAATTACGATGTTGATATAATTAATTAGAAAAATTTGGGAAAATTGAGTATTTAATGTTATATACATGGTAAATAAATTAAATCATAGCATTTAAGTATAAGTCTGCTCTGGTACGGCTCGTAATGTACGGAGAAAGGACAATTACAATGCTTGTGTTCTGAGCAAGAAGCTGTTCATCAATGAGAAGAACAAAGAATTGATTTTTTATTTACTAAACAACATTGAAACATTTTATCGGAATATTGGAAAGATTGTAAACTTTGTCTACGAGTTCAAATTCATCATCATTGACTCAAATGACTGTTGTTTTGAGTGGAGAAAAGCTAACTCAGACCTGGACGTAAAAGTCTTATAACAGCAGCTAAGCGCAGCGACAGTATAGTTGTTGTATGGGGTACTATATGTCCGCTGGAAGTGCTAGAAATTTGGTCTTCATTGATGGAATGATGGATCAGAATGTGTATTTTAATATAAATATCATAACATAAATTTTAAAGCAAAGCTTCCGTAAAATGGTACTTTTACTAAGAAATAGTGGATATTGCAAATTCGATCAGGAGAAAAACCAAAAGCTAAAGGCGCCCAAAAACGTTCAGAGTAAATTTATAATTTTTAAAATGATATGGATTCTCCACTGCGGACCCCGTTTATTAACTGATTAGAAAAATAATTGGGAGTATTTGGATAAAACGTGCAAAACTATCCGGATTATAATGAGAATGATCTTATAAACTACTATTTAGAAGAATGGGATAAAATTTAAGTCGAATACACACAAAAACTAGTCGTCCGCATTCCAACACGATTGAAAACTCTAATTACAAACAAAAGCTACCACATTGAATATATATTATTGATATTTCAATTGATTTTTGAAAAAAAAAAAATATGTGTACTGTACGAATATGAGATTGCGTGTATATTAAACTATCTTTAGAATTATGATTATTTTTGAAAAAATGAGCATTTGTAGCACAAAGATAGTTATTGTATCTTCCCTATGCTGTATAGTAAACTATTTCTACACAAATAAAGTGTCTCGTGAACTGATTTTTTACTTGTAAAACGCATATAAGCTTTCCGCATAGCGGTATACGAAAATGAGATTGTGTCACTGAACATCATTTTTTTTATGAACCAGACAGCGCCATATGGAATGTGGCAGAGAGTTTACTGAGAGAAAAAATTGAAAAACTACACAAAGCAATTTGTTTTAAAGCATTTTTATTTTTCTAGTTTAGTGGTAGTTTTCATGAGCCAGGCATTCCGCATCTCGACTCGATTAACATTCCATCGAATCGACCTTGTTCCGCATTATCGATTTCAATCCGAGCTCGTCTAACGAACAAAGTTCGGAAAGGTACATAATCACAAAAATTCTTGATATAAAAGTGGCGAGCTTCACATGATTATATTATAATTGATGTAATTGTTCCCGGTTTTATTTTCTCGAAGAACTGAATCTTATAGAGGAATTCCATGAGAAACCTGTCGACCGTAAAAATAAGACATCGCCGATTCGAACGAAGCTTTGCAATTGTGTTCGGTTTATGAATCTCCATGTTTTTCTCTGTCAATTGCAATATTTTGATAAAAGAGCAATTTTTCAAAAGGACGTAGACGTTTCTGCGGGCATCACTTGAAAATAAATTTGTTTGAAAACTGTGATTTAAACAGCAAAAATATCTAAGAACGATTTACAGTGAATAAATACTTCTGTATGAACAAAATATACACTGAAAAACGAGTTTAATCCACCTAACGGTGTGATGAGACATTTCTTATAACTCTTATCACTCTCTTAGGATATTATATCGATTGAGAACATTTACAATGTGATATTTGCTATCACATTTGGAACTAAATAAACATATTTAATTTACCATATATTACTACATGGGACAGTGGTAGGTCTCATAGAAACGCTGAAATCAACATTTTCGGATATAATATCGTTACGAGAAAGTCAAATCAAATCAAAGGTAAAGCGAAAAAATGCCTTTTAAAATACGCGGACAAACGCCTTAATACTAATGCAATAATAAAATATTTAAGTTATTCATTCAAAGCACTAAGTATGGAAGAACTGAATTTCTTTTCATGGACCACTTTGTGTGCTGGCACAAAAAAAATAAATAAAATTCATTGCGTATATTTCAAGTATATAGACTTTTTCTGAAAGTGACCTCACAGTGAGCAACCTATTTTGACTCACAATAGAGTTGAACAAAGGATTTTGATTCGAACCATTATTACTAATTCTTATGCCAAAAAAAAAAATTAGGACTCTCTGGAATGCCAATTATGAAATATAGATTTTTGTCGAAAATGAATTGAATTGTACGCTGTATCACCACTGAATTACAATGCACAAAAAAAACCAGGTTTGTTTAGAAAATATCGAAAAAAATACCAGAACATAGTTGTGCGATCCATAAGGCTCAATGAAAATGTAAATCTTGAACAGCGTATTTCTCAGTTTGCTGTTTTCAACATAGGACTCTTATGCTTTAAGAGGGCTATATACAAAGTTGGAACTCAAAAAATCGAATAAATTTTTTTTAATATTCTGAAAGTACATACACTTGAAAATATCTGTGCGAAATTTCATCCACATCGAAGCACTAGATTTTAAATTACACCCGTTTGCAGTGCGCTGGTGTGATATCTCAAGAACTATTCAGCCGTGTACTTGTACAGTTCCTTTTTCATCAAAAATTTTTCGGTTCATTGTAATGAATTTTTCTCGCACATGCTTGGAATAGGAAGTCAGTTGATCTTAAAAGTTAAATAACTCCGTCGGAGAACCTCCAATCAATATGCAACCTTCCGCAAAGTTTTTATCCCCATGTTTCCATATATATTACAATAGAAATTTGAAACCTCTTGTGGGTGAACTAGACCTGTCGGAAACAGCTCATATTTAGCATATAAATTGTGCATCCAACTACCATTTGAATTAGCAGTGTTCCGAAAAAAATTCAAAATTGTTTAGACCGGCAACACACCCTTATTCAAAAAAGTAGAATTTAAAAAAAAATCTATTTTTTATTTGCCTAAAATATGCATTAGGGTCTTAAAAGTGATATGGCCAAATATGGAAGACGGCAAAAACATAAGAATATTCAAATTTTCAATTTTTTTCCGTAACGCTTGTTATGTATACCCTGAATGTACTGCAAACTTTAATTGTATTTTTCTTTAAACCACAATTTTGGCGGCGACCGAAAATATAACTCAAACAAATGATTTTTTATCGTTCTTAAATTTTCACAGGGTATTCGAGATAGCTTTTCCAGCGGCGTACATAGGATTTCATTTTTTTCTTGCATAATTTTTAGACTAAACAATTTTTTATCAAAAAATCTTTCGTTCTTGACTCTAGGTCAAAAATTGCGGAAAATACATTTCCGGCCGTTGACTTTTTCACAACAACTAGTCTGTGGGACAATGCTGTCCAGCGGCAATCTTGTGTTGAAAATACTTGACACTTTTAGTTTATACATCCCATTTTACGAGATCTGGATCCCTCTTTACATTGCATGAAGTCAAATTTCCGAAGCATGCCTGTGTTTTCGTGCTCTACTGTGATGTAACCCCTAAATAAAATTTTGCAATATTCGTTAGAGAAAATAATGTAAAGTGTTGCAGCGCTAGATAAATCGAAGAATATATCACAACAGTATATCTAGATTCTACAAACATTTTAACCATTTCTGTGGTACATTAGTATCAAAAATTCATGCCAGAAATGCATAATTTCTGAAAGACTGCGAAAATCGAATACGAAAAATCAAACAAAAGGTATAATCGAAAATCTTTGTTATTTCATTGATTTCAATCAGAACTACCATTTCCAGTGAAGAATATTCCTTAACTCCGCCATTTCATGAAGTTTTTCAAGGAAAAATTTTATTTCATATTTCCAAATACGTGTACGAGTATGTATACATAAATTTTCAAAAAGTTTCGTTCAATTGCGATTACGAAATAAGCATCTTTTTTGTCTCCTAAAGCAGTCCAGCCTCTTAAGTGTACCTATTAATTTAGGACACATAACATAACATAAATTTAACTTAAATTACCCAAATAAATAAACGAATGAGAGAAGGTTCGAAAAACAAACTACCAAAAACGGTCTAGTTGGCGTAGTTGGATATAATACAAACAAGATATCCTTAAAAATCATCCTCAAATAGACAGTATTCGAAGAAGTTTCTTGTGAACGAGTTTATAATGACCATCCCACTTATTTGAAATTATTTGTTTCGTTTTTCGTTTTCCGAGATAAGTTATAGATCGATCAAAGGGTTATAAGATAGAAAATTAGCTGTCAAACGCTACTGGCAAATAAAAGATTGCACACACTGATAGAATATATTCGTAAATCGCTAGGAATTAGTTTCGTACAGAAAATTTTTCATAAAATATACGAATTTTTCGTATAAATAATGATTCGCTCGTAGTTCTATTGTGTTACCATTTGGGCCCTTTACCCCATAGACCAGTTGCAAAAAATGAGAGCAAAACGCGAGCAAGAGAGTTTGGCATACTGTTGTGCGACACGAACGTAGGCAGTAATAGATACGCTAGAATACTGCGTATAACAGGAGGCTTAACCATACTCTCAAATATGTGTCTTGGATAATGAAAGAATATAACGTTTATTTTGTATATGAATATTCAATGTAATAATTAAAATACTTAGGAGGAAATTATAAGGAAAGCACACGTAAATTATATTCAAACGGTCTAAATAAATATTAAGCTTTAATATGTAACACACAAACACAAAACATCAAATTACACACACGTTGGGAAAACAGGAAACGCTCGGGACTGGGAAACTATGGGAAAGCATGAAGTAAAACCAAACGGGAGAGGAAAATTGCGAGTGAGAGGGAAGCTACTGGGTTAGGATAGAAAAAATATGCGAATCACTTTTGCTGTAGACTTCAAGAAAGGCAGACATCAAAGTTAAAAGTTTGAGTAGATAGACAGTTAGAAATATTTGAACGTAAAGTACATAGTGAAGCAAATAGAGGAGTGATAGAAAGTGAATTAACTAAATACCGAGAAGGAATCAGGTATGAAACGCAAATTAAAACATTCCCAGTAGCAAACCCATAAGATTTCCCTCCCTCGTCAACAATTATATTAGATCCTAAAGCCATCGGAGTGGCTTATAGTCCGAAGCGTGGTGTCTCTTGAACGGCCCGTCATTGATAGTGGCACCATCATCGCTAAAAGCCCGTCAAAAGTGCCCATAAGCACACTGAACCAGCCACGAGGTTCCATCGAGACCTCATCAGCAAATAGCTGAGTCCAGCCAGAGTGCCCTTGAATCGCCGGCCTGTCGCCGAAGATCAACCGCAGTGACCGCCTATCGACGCACTCGCCAGAAAGTGGCATCGCTGGTCGCAACGGACCCCGCCACCCAACAGCCCACGTGTACCGATTGGGATAGAGTGACATTGAGCCGACCCTGAAGCCTCCGTGCCTCAAGCTCGAGCTAGCCAAGAAAAGAGGCCTTCGGAGCCCACCCCAAACGGTGCCCGTGGCTTGACCAGGGACTAGGGGCAATATAAGTCGCGACCCTTCTGGTCCGGCCAGTAACAATTGAAACACTTTTATTTTTTATTACGAGTTTTTCGTGAAAACCACGAAACGCGAGGGGCAAGCACCAGCTGGAGTGCGTCGTATTGCAAATACCAGCGTATTTTGAATATAATTAAAGCAAATGATGAAAATATTTAAAAATTAAACTGTAGAGAAAGCAGAAATTCCTGTTTCTTCAGGTAAATAATAAAAACAGCTCTACAGTATATGCCCATCCGAAGTTAGGAAACAAGCAGAATATTACACCTCCGTATTATCTTCCCGTTCTGTCAAAGTGAAATTGTGTTACAATGCCGCCGACTACATCATCGAGTGCTAAGAAGTCACCGGCGTTGCGGACGCTGCAAACCAAACTGAGGTCATACCAGAATGTGTTCAGGGATATCTGCAGGTCCGCCGATTCTCTTGGGGTGGAAACTACAGCCAGCCAGGTGACGGTTCGACTGGAAAAACTTGAGGAGTTGTGGGAGAAAGTGAACGATGTAATCTTGGACATCGAAACACACGAAGACTTCGAAGCAGAGGATGACGCCTATGCTGAACAACAGTCGGAGTTTGGGAATCGCTACTATCAGGTGAAGTCGGTGCTGTTAGACAAGATCAAAGAGCTAGAAGACCCTGCTGTCCTGAACGCCTCCATCCGAGGACTCGACATGACACAACAGCCCACCATAGAGCATGTGCGACTCCCACAAATCAAATTGCAAACCTTCGATGGCAACATTGATGAGTGGTTGAGCTTCCGCGATTTATACACATCGCTCATCCATTGGAAAGCGGATTTACCGGATGTCGAGAAATTTCATTACCTGAAGGGATGTCTGTCAGGAGAAGCTAAGGCTCTTATTGACCCACTGTCGATTACAAGGGCGAATTACCAGGTCGCATGGGAGACGCTAACCAAACGTTACAACGATAGTAAACTGCTGAAGCGGCGTCAAATTCAAGCGCTGTTTATGTTGCCTACTCTGGTTAAGGAGTCGGCCAACGAATTGCAGTCTTTGTTGGAGGGATTCGAACGGGTTGTTCAGACCCTTGATCAGCTGGTACAACCCGCCGACGATAGACATATTAGCTTCGCGTCTAGACAATGGAACCAGGAGAGCTTGGGAACAACATTCATTCACCAAGGAGCAGGATACGGTGAAGGACTTGACCGAATTCTTGTAAAGACGGATCGGAGTACTGGGAGCATTGCCAACTAGATCCGTTGAACCCAAGGTTGTCGTACCGCAACCGCAAAAGAAGCCATTTGTAGCGCGCTCTAGCCATAGTGTCGTACAAAATACAGGAGGACGGTGCATTGCGTGTTCGGAATCCCATCCTCTTTATCAATGTCCAGCTTTCCACCGTTTAGCAGTATCCGCCAGCGATAAGCTGCTCCGCAACTACTCCTTAAGTCGCAATTGTTTCCGGAAGGGTCATCTGACTGCGGATTGTTCTTCACGATATGTGTGCCGTAATTGCAAGGGCAAGCATCATACCTTGGTATGTTTTCGGACGGACGGCGAAGGCGGTAAGGAGTGAATCGCTAAGGGAGCAAACAGTTCCGGCAATTCCAAGGAAGGGGAATCTAGTACCAGAATAGCCAGCACACCATCGGCTGTTTCATCTAATATGTCTGGTCAGCGCAGCTCATCGGTATTACTCGCTACGGCTATCGTCTTAGTAGAGGACGATCAAGGAGGTAGTTATCAAGCAAGGGCTCTACTGGATTCGGGTTCTGAATGCAATTTCATGACCGAGCGGTTATGTCAACTGATGAGCGTTCAACGGCGACGGTCCGACGTGTCTGTGTACGGGATTGGGCAATCCAATACCAAGGTCAAGCATAAGGTGACAACAACAGTGAAGTCGCGAGTATCTGTGTCACAGCAAATCTTCCGATATCCAACGCGGATATGACAGGTTGGGAAATTCTAACTGGCTTGGAGCTAGCGGATCCAGCGTTTTTCAAGTCCAAGACGGTTGATTTAGTGCTTGGGATCCAGTACTTCTTCGCATTCTTCCACACTGGGAATGAAGTCCACTTAGGCAGGGGCCTTCCTTCGCTAACCGAGTCGGTATTCGGATGGGTAGTAGCTGGCACGATTGAAGGCTCGCTGGAAACCCAACGTATAACCTGCAATATGGCAGTCGGCCTAGAGGAAATATTGACTCGTTTCTGGGCCTGTGAGGAGATCGATTCTACCTCTACTTATTCATCTGAGGAAGCACGCTGCTAGGAGCAGTATGCTAGAACTGTATGCAGGGGGAGCGGATGGCCGATACACAGTCTTACTACCAAGGGATGAAGTCGCACTGGCAAGGATGGGCGAGTCAAGGGACATCGCAATCCGGCGGCTAGAAGCTTTGGAACGCAGACTGTCGAAGGATCCCGAGCTTCGGAAACAGTACAACCAGTTCATGGCGGAATACCTGGAGCTAGGCCATATGCGAAAGGTATCTGTGGCACCAGATAAGGGAGGCACACACTTCTAGGGTTCGTCGCGGTTGCGGTAATTACCGCAACCGCGTGGTATTTACCGCACCCGCACCGCAAAATCTGCGGTGCGGTGAGACACTTTTTCCCGCAGATGCGGTGCGGGAAAGAGCTTTTACCACGCGGTTTTACCGCAACCGCACCGCAAAAAAAATAATTGATAAAGTGATAATTTTGATTATTCTAAATTGATAAACAGACTGCTATTACAAAAGAAAATCTAGCTGTGCCCGAAATATTTTGACGCTATTATTTTTACGACATATTTTGGACTAGTTATTTGACACTTCTAAGTAAAAATTCACAAACTAACCATTTCAAATACATAAAATGCAAGATCCAAATAGAGACAAAATTATTCGATCAATTAAAAACAATAAATTTGTACTCTTAAATCCAATTTAAAAGTGCATCACTTCCCCCGATTTCTGTTGGTAATCGTGGAATTGTGAATCGTTTTCGATATCAATTTTTCAATTGCGAATTTTGACTAATTTAAAGGAATTAGAGATGAACTAATTATGCTGGGACTTAAACACAACCCAAAGAATATAATTATCTTCGTCAAACCAAACGAATTTGCAATAATTGGCAGTAAAGGATACAAATGTATGAAAGCGTCCAAAATAAGGAGGGGTCCAAATATGGATGATAATTCTATCATTCGTTCATCAGCATCGTATTTCTATCTTCTTTGATTGCTGTGTAAATTCAATGTGAATTTTTCTACAGTCAATTTAATGGACTCTTTCTGAAAAAGTATGCTACATAACTTTTTTTCGCGTACTTCCATTCAAATTTACTATAATTTTCTACCAAATTAAGTCCTAATATTTTTCAGTTAAGACTATTTTGTAGCTTTTTTGAAGCTTTTTTTGCCAAATACCACATAGTTTGACTCCCGTTCACTGCAATTGAAGTTTTTGCCTTTGGCTTATTAGCAAAATATTAGAGGAAAATATATTAAATGCTAGAACTTTCGAACTAGCCTTAGGAAAATTACACATCATACATTTTCAAAGAGAGCATCCTTAGTTGTTGGATGAGAATACATCTGTTTCTTGAAGAATGCGGAAGTTAGAGTTTTGAGATATATTGTCCGTAAAACCCCCTATTTTTAAAAATCATTTCTGCTGTATGCTACAAATCATACATTTTTTGCAGTTTTTCTAATGTTCAATAATTCTGTACCGGTTGAGACCGGACACCTGATTAGATGTAATGTATAGAGCAATTTTTTCGTCAAATATGGCGCCGTTCTTAATGATGAAATACAATATGTTTTTATTTCACTGTATTGGAATATATGCGCTACTATATAGAAGTACTGGTATTTCGACTTTAAATTTTTGTTGGTGAAATTCCTTTAAGAATGAAAGGTGGTTTTACTACGTAAATGCGAAAATCATACATTTTATTTTCATATGTCAAAAGCATTGAAAATATGAAAATTTAAAGAAAAAAATATGCAACTTCATTTCTTATTACATTTTTATTCCCCTTTTTCAATTAACTGAAGGGTTGCTAAAATAAAAGTTTTCCTATTACTGCAGTAGAACGTTTTTGAATGTATAATGTTTGCCTTAAAATGAACGGAATTTTATTAATAGAAAATGAAAAACTTGATTTTTTCATAAACAATACATTCTGAGGAGTCTCTTAAAGTTAAATTTCGTGTGAATAAAAATAACATTTTATTATATACTGTTACACAAATGAACAATTTTCCAACACTATTTTTTAAAAATATAAAAAAATTACCGCATTATCGCGCGGTGCGGTGCGGTAAATAAAGTGCGGTTGCGGTAAGCGGTGCGGTTTTATTATTTTTTTGCGATTGCGGTGCGGACAATCCATTTACCGCCCACATCCGCACCGCGACGAACCCTACACACTTCTACTTACCGCATCATCCAGTAGTCAAACAAGAAAGCACCACAACCAAGGTCAGAGTGGTCTTTGATTCATCGTGCAAAACTTCTTCGGGAACATCTCTAAACGATGCACTATTAGTGGGACCGATGATTCAGGATGATCTCCGGTCAATTATTCTACGGAGTCGAACCAAGCAGTATATGGTGGTAGCAGACGTCGAAATATGTTTCGGCAAATCCAGATTGATGAGGGGGACATGCCTCTTCAACGAATTATGTGGCGTGTCGATAGGGCCGAGGAGGTCAGTATCTTAGAATTAACCACGGTTACCTATGGAACCAAGCCCGCCCCGTTCCTCGCAAGCAGAACTCTGAAGTAATTGGCTATGGACGAGCAAGCACAATACCCACTAGCAGCAAGGGCTGCAATCGAAGACGTCTACAAGGACGATGTTTTGACTGGTGCTGACGTAGCAGAAGCAGCGTTGGAGCTGCGAATACAGCTGGACGAGATGATGGATAAAGGCAGTTTCCGTATGATAAAGTGGGCTTCCAACTGCTCGATGGTATTGCAGGGCATACCAGAAGAAAATCTGGCGGCATGGCAAGCGAAAAAAGTCCAGCTAGATCCCGATCTCGAAGTACGAACCCTAGGACTGGTGTGGCTTCCAGTGGATGGTGTCTTGATGTTCCAATTCAAAATACAGGAATTAGATCCAACCGGTAAATTGTCTAAACGTAAGGTGCTGTCAATCATAACTACGCTATTTGATCCGTTGGGCCTGGTAGGATCAGTAATCACAACTGCAAAGTTTTTCATGCAGCTACTGTGGTGTCTAAAGGATGGCAATGGAAGGACCTTAGATTGGGATAGTCCACTGCCATCAAGGGTTGACACATAATGGCGAGCTTTCCACTCTCAGTTGCCACTACTAAACAGTCTGAGAATCGACCGCTGCGTTATATAACCGAGGGCAGTTACCATAGAGCTACACTTCTTCTCAGATGCATCCGATCGAGCATACGGAGCATGCGCTTATACTAGAAGTGTGGATTCAAAGGGAGGTGTTCGAATCGTATTACTGTCGTTCAAATCTAAGGTAGCTCCGTTGAAATGCCAATCCATTCCACGCTTGGAGCTATGTGGAGCATTGATGGCGGCTCAGCTTTCGGAGAAGATTTATAAGGCGATCAAGATGAACGTGCAGCAGTTTTTCTGGACGGACTCTACCTGTGTTCTCCAATGGCTAAAGGCAGTACCCACGACGTGGACTACATTCGTTGCTAATCGCCTAGCGAAAATTCAAGGAATCACAGAGGCGCATATTTGGCAGCACGTTCCAGGAACCCAAAATCCGGCCGACTTAATTTCGCGCGGATTAACTCCAGAGTAGATCCAGCACAGTGAGCTGTGGTGGCAGGGCCCACCATGGTTTCAGGCAGGGCTAGATTCATGGCCAAGGCAACCAACAATGGCAAGCGTTGAGGACGTAGAAGGGGAGATGCGCCGTAGAAGGGGAGTATTTCGGAACCTGGTACGTTAGCAAGTTCTCCAACTATCAAAATTTGATGAGAAGTACAGCGTACTGGCTACGATTGAAAAATATCCTCAAGCGGACTGAGGCTAGCAGAACATGGAAAGGAATTCTACAGGCAGCAGAATTGAAGGAGGCAGAGCACACGTTAATGGGATGCAGTCAGCAGGCAACGTTCCCGAAAGAGTGAAAGGCGCTTTCGAACCATGAAGCGGTATCAAGGAGTTCACCGCTGCGCTGGTTTTACCCACAGTTGTCTAGAGACAATCTGATAGGAGTTGGAGGGCGATTGGGCCACTCACAGGAAATTGAAGATACCAAGCATCCAATAGTTCTTCCAGCAACACATCTAACAAGAATACTACTAGAGCATTTTCATAAGAAGTTGCTTCACGCAGGACCGCAGCTTCTGCTTGGCACCGTAAGGCTTCAGTATTGGCCATTGGGAGGCCGCAGTGTAGCTCGGCAAATAGTACATCGGTGCCAACGTTGTTTCAGAGCAAAGCCAAGACCTATTCAACAGTTCATGGGTGAGCTGCCCGCAGCGCGTGTAACAGCATCAAGGCCATTCTCACGCACGGGAGTCGATTATTTCGGCCCGGTACATATACGCCCAAGTCCCCGTCGTACGGCAGTGAAGTTTTATGTAGCAGTATTCGTCTGTATGTGCACGAAATCCGTTCATCTTGAGCTGGTAACAGATCTGTCTACGGACCGGTTTCTGCAGGCGTTACGCAGATTTCTTGCAAGAAGAGGCAAGTGCTCCGACCTGTACTCTGATAACCGGACAAACTTCATTGGAGCTCGGAACCAACTGAAACAACTGGCTGAATTGTTACACAGCAAAGAGTACAACGAGAAGATAGCGAAGGAATGCACAAAGGAGGAAATCCATTGGCATTTTAATCCCCCCAGTGCTCCCCATTTCGGAGGTCTTTGGGAAACGCCAGTGAAGTCAGCAAAATACCATTTGTTGCGTGTCCTCGGTGACCATGTTGTTTCGTTTGAAGATATGAACACTCTTTTGGTTCAGGTGGAGTGCTGTCTTAACTCTAGACCGCTAACTGCGATGTCCGACGATCCGAATGATCTGGAACCTTTGACTCCAGGACATTTTTTGATTGGAGCCTCCATGCAACAACTGCCTGCTCCAGACTTCACGGCTGTTCCACTAAATCGGTTGAAGCAGTGGCAAACAATACAGCAAAAACTACAGCAATTCTGGAAACGATGACGGTTGGAATATTTAACCCTAGTGCAGGGCAGAGTGAAGCGTTGGCAACCACCGATTCCAATCTCTGTGGGCCAATTGGTGATAATCCGCGACGACAACCTACCCCCCATCCCGTTCTATCGACGTTCCCCTCGACAGTGAAATTGTTTGCTGCAAGGTGATCAGCGGTTGGAGTACGTTGTGAGCGTGTGTTCGAGAGATGACATGATGGCAAACACACACGGTGACTGGAGAACTGTCATCTGTTTATCCGAAAAGACAACAAGGATGCAACCGAGTTGAGTGCAGCATAGAAAACGAGAGCTGATGACCTTTTGGCAGTGGGAGACATCGGAGAGAAGATTCCAGAGCGACGTCGGCTGATTGCCGGCATCCTGCAGCAGTAGTGAAGAGGAGAACATCGGTCATCAACTATTGCACCCCGGAAAGGCGTACTGGTCAGTCGCCACGAAAATTGTACTAGCAAAATAATGTTTTGAAGTGTTATGTCACAATAAATGTAGTTTAATTAAGTAATAAACGTATTAAATGTAGTGTTGTGATTGAATAAATATGTGTTTATTTATGGGATCGGAGCCCTGAACTGCCAGCCAACAATTGCAGTATAAGTAAACGGTCCTCCCAACAATCGCCCAAGAACCGTCCACCCAACAATCGCCCGGAACCGAATACAGTCCACCCATTAAACGAAGGAAGAAAGGGGTAAGAACCAGATCCCAAACATGGTACTTAATGATACTTAAAGTAACTAATTATGTAAGACTTTTGGCACTGCGTCGTATTGAAGATTTAGTGCTTGCCCCTCGACGAAACGACTTTCGTTGGCTTATTACGAAATGGCTTCATTAGGCAAACGAATTATTCGTTGGTATATACGAAAGTCTTTATAATATTTACGAGCACCATTCGTCAAACCGTCAACGTCAAATGAACTTCAATAGGTAGAATATGGAGTCATTGGCGCTATACGTCAGATAATTGTTGATCATCACGACGGTCTCGGTCTGACTATTTAGTAGCCGTATCCGTGTCCGCCGGATTCAGAAAGATTTCCTGAACCTCTTTCGCTTCCATTTGATCCAGAATCCGGAGCAGTACGGATTTAGTTGAACCATCGCGAACTGCTCGTTGGTTTTGTATGAATAAGTTAGAGTTTTTTTCTGCAAGAGCAATGTCAATATAATATGCTATTAAATACGAAAAATTCTCTTAGATGAACGAAATGAATTCTTGCGACCAACGAGATTGTTCGTAATATACACAAATATTAATTAAAATAAACAAAACATTTCGTTTCATTCACGAAAAATAATGTCGTTTTCAACGACGACATTCGTGCAATGAACACAAAATAAGCAAAATTTACGAAAACTTTCGGCCATTTCTACATATCACAATACAATCGATTTTGCCGGATCTATTTCGTTAATTAAAAAAAATCGGTGTTGTCAAACATCGATCCCAAAAGATCGAATGAAAACTAAGACGATAATAAATACGAAATCTTTTCTAAGATGAACGAAAAGAATTCGTGCGACCAACGAAATCGTTCGTAATATACAAATTTTTTTATTAAAATAAACGAAACATTTCGTTTTATTCACGAAAAATGATGTTGTTATCAACGATAACATTCGTGCACTGTACACTAAATAAGTTAGATTTACGAAGACTTTCGTTCATCAAGCGGCCATTTCATCACACCACAATCTTTCTGGTCCTCAACAATGAAGTTGGTTGAAATTAAGTCGAATTTACCAGATCGATTCCTTTAATTAAAAAACATCGATCATAAAAGATCGAATGCGACCATTGAAATCGTTTGTAATATACATAAATGTTTATTAAAATAAACGAAACATTTGGTTTCATTCACGAAAAATAATGTCATTATCAACGATAACATTCGTGCAACGTAAACTAAATAAGTGAAATTTACGAAAGCTTTCGTTCATCAACCGGCCATTTCTTCGTACCACAATAAAATCGATTTGGCCACATCGATTTTTTTAAAATAAAAAAAAATCGATGTTGTCAAACATCGATCCCAAAAGATCGACTGAAAACAACAAAAGGTTAATAAATACGCAAAGTTTTCTAAGATGAACGAAATAAATTCGTTTGTGCAATGAAATCGTTCGTAATATACACAAACGTTTATTCAAATAAACAAAACATTTCGTTTAATTCACGAAAAATAATTTCGTTATCAACGATAACATTCGTGCAGTGTACATTAAATGTGTAAAATTTACGAAAGCTTTCGTACAGCAAGCGGCTATTCTTGTTCATGAAATGAACGAAACCTACTATTCACAATGCATGAAAATATTTTGTTGCAAAAAACGACGAATGAATTCGTGCATTATATGCTCGATTTAGTTATATTTACAAATTTATATTATCAGTGCACTGAAAAATGATTGAAACACAATCAGACAACTTGAAGTTGTTTGGTGTTTATTTCTAGCGGTGGTAGATTGAAAATGGAGTACAAAATGTGTTCTGATAACATCCTTTTCCGTTTAATCGAAATAAAATTCGGCTGGTATATTAAAACGGATCATTACTATATTGAACACTATATAACATGCTATAACTTTTGACGCATATAAGATAGACACTTTATGTCTTCAGAAAATTTATTCGCAAGAGAAAGAGGAGAAACGCGGGAAACAGCAAAAAAAGGAGGAACGAAAAGGGGAGCAGAAGAGGAAATCAGAATCCTCTGCTCGTTAGAAGGCACCTAAGGGAGCAAATGACGGGACTACGTACGCAAATGACGGGACTACGTACGCAGCACTGCTCAATAAGGCCAGAGAGGACCCGGAGCTGAAAGATTTGGGGGAAACGTGTTAAGAGTCAGGCGTACCCAAAAAAATGAGATGCTCCTCGAGCTGAAGATGAATACTACGACTAGTAGCTCTGCTTTGCAGGAGACTATTACTAAATCAATGGGTGGAAAGGCAGAAGTTAAAGCCTTAAGCCCGGAGATGGTAATTGTGTGCAAGGACCTTGATGAAATAACGACGGAAGACGAGCTGAGAGGTGCTATGAAGCAGCAGTGCAAACTGGGCGAGGTGCACATGACGATCCGGTTAAGGAAGGGATACGGAGGAACGCAGACAGCGATGATTCGTTTACCGGTAACCGCTGCAGACAAGGCACTGGAGGTAGGTAAAGTTACAGTTGGATGGTCGAGATGCCTACTGAGAGCCGCCCCACGAGTAAATAAACAAGCGGAGAAATGTTTCAAATGTTTAGGCTTTGGACATTTAGCAGGGGTTTGCAAAGGTCCGGACAGGTCCCGGATGTGCTGGAAATGCGGAGAGACGGGCCATCTGGCGAGAGACTGCACGCAGAGGCCGAAGTGCTTACTTTGCACCCCAGCGGAAGGAAACGACCATCAGACGGGTGGTTTTAAATGCCCAGCCTACAAGAAGGCGACTGCAGGCCAACGGTGATGGAGATGACCCAGATAAACCTGAATCACTGTGATACCGCACAGCAACTGTTGTGGCAGTCTACGACAGAAACTATGTGCGATGTCGCTTTGATCGCAGAGCCTTATCAAGTCCCCCCTAATAACGGTAACTGGGTGGCGGATAGATCAAGAACCGCTGTGATACAAGTAATGGGTAGATTTCCCATCCAAGAAGTGGTAGAACGTTCATATGAGGGTTTCGTGATAGCCAAAATCAACGGCATCTTCGTGTGTAGCTGCTATGCTCCTCCAAGGTGGACAGTAGAGCAGTTCAGCCTAATGCTGGAGCAGTTAACCGAGCAGTTGATCGATCGGAATCCGGTAGTCACTGGTGGTGAATTCAACGCCTGGGCTGTGGAATGGGGCAGTAGAGTAGAGTAACTAACACAGGAGGGTGTATCCTACAGGAAGCTCTAGCGAAATTAGACGTACGATTATGCAATGAAGGGTATGTTAGCACATTTCGGAGAGACTCAACCACCAAAGGCATCAGTCACAATACCAGTGTGCTCTCTGCTGCTACCCAAGCCAGCGCAAGCAGTTGCTTTTTTCTTGTGTGTTTTGTCTGAAGAACAAAGGGAACCGTTACTATTATTCTATCAAGATGACTGAGTCTCGACAACAAAATGTGATTCTTCGGGCAAACACGGTGGCCATTGACTTCCGGCCTTTCCGCATAAGACCGAGTATTGGTGATGTGGAGCATTTGCTGAAGGAGAAAATGCAGCCTCGGTTTTCAGACGTCAGTTTCATCCAGTTTGAGCATGTCAGACACGCGGTGCTGATAACGTTCAACAAATTCGCCCAGGAAAAAAGATTTATTTCGCAAAACAACTTAAAACACGTTCTGGATTGTGACACCGCAAAAATCAAGATCCCTGTGAATATGGATAACAAAAACGTGGAAGTTAAATTACATGATTTGGCACCACGTACTTGCAAAGTGGCCATTAAAAGATTCATGTCGTATTTCGGAGAAGTGGAATCCATTACGGAGGTTACGTGGAGGAACTACTTTCCAGGTATTTCAAATGGTGTTTTTGTGGTGAGAATGCGGGTAGACCAACCCATTCCCTCCTACCTTACCCTGCAATACACAACAGAAGGGGGTGATACCATTATACAGCGAACTCTATGTACATATCAAGGACAAACTAACACGTGCCAGTTCTGTGAACAAGCGGCATATTACGGACAATCCTGCCCAGAAACCGCTAAGAAAAGCTCATTTACAGAAAGAAATACCAACACTCAGTCTCCAATAGCATTCCCTGAGCCACAAACGGTTGCCAAATTTGTGGCTGCTGTACAAGCAATAATGACAACTGCGAAAGCCGCGTCAAGTACCACAAACTCAACAGCTAATTCCAGCATTGAGGGAGCTACTAGCAATGACGGAGGGTTCACGCTCGTGACCCGAAAGGAAAAGAAGTTAGGAACAACAACTGATCGCGCACATCAAGGCAGTAACCCTGATGATGACCCGGGCATGTGCGAAGACGACAGAGATACAAGTGACCCCCATGCTGACATGGATGCAAATATTTCTCCGACACGGAAACGGATCTCCGCGCGCAATGGTAAGTCGGGGGATCGATCTTAGCATAAATTGTTTATTATTTTTATTGTTTACATAATGTAAATATATAAAACACCCACGGCTCCGTGAAGCTAACGCCTTGAGCCGTGCCAAATAAACGAATTAAAAAAAAACATGGATTGGAGAGTATGCGAAACGTATACGCATAGTAACCACCAGGCGATTCGCCACCGTATCGGTCAACGGAACCCCGCTGCAGTACAGAGAAGGATGACCGGCGAACGAAAGTGGAAGACGAAAGCCTTCAACAAAGACCTCTTTGTTGAGGCACTTCGGCCGAACGGCGGGACCGAGAACGTGGATGCGGCTGACCTAACAAAAAGGATTGTGGCGGCTTGTGACGCCACAATGCCGCGAAAACTGGAACTACGCAACAAACGGCGTCCAGCTTACTGGTGGAACGAGACGCTTAGTACGTTATGCGCTGCTTGTATCATAGCCAGAAGGTGGGCTCAAAGAGCAATGTCGGAACTAGATAGAGAAGAGCGTAAGGCAGCGTTTCGGGAAGCAAGGGCCGTTTTAAAACGGGATATCAGACATCGAAGCGCCAAAGAAAGCCCCTGGCCTGGATGGACGTGGTACTGGAAGCTGCGATCCTGGCATATCCGGACATGTTCAGGATAGTGCTGCAGAAGTGCCTAAATGAAGGCAACTTCCCCGAAATGTGGAAGGTCCAGAAGCTAGTGTTGCTGCCAAAGCCAGGGAAGCCACCTGGCAATCTGGCCTCGTACAGGCCCATATGCCTGCTGGATACACTAGGAAAACTCCTGGAAAGGATCATTCTTAACAGGTTGATGAAATTCACGGAAGGTGAGCGCGGACTGTTCAAGATGCAGTTCGGTTTCCGCAAAGGAGCATCGACAGTGGATGCAATCCGGACAGTGCTCGAGAGTGCTGATAAGTCATCTAAACAGAAGCGAAGAGGAGATCGATATTGCGCTGTGGTCACGATAGATGTGAAGAACGCGTTCAACAGTACCAGCTGGGAAGCCATCGCTGCAGCGCTGCACAGAATGAGGGTTCATGACTATCTATGCCAGATCCTGAAGAGGTACTTTCAGAGCAGAGTGCTGCTGTACGAGACGAGCGAAGGGCAGAACTCAATGCGACTCACAGTGGGCGTTCCTCAGGGCTCCATTCTCGGTTCAACTCTTTGGAACGGGATGTACGATGGGGTCTTAACGCTGCAGCTGCCTAGGAAAGTGAAAACCGTGGGTTTCACGGACGACGTGTCAGTAACGGTGATGGATGAAACACTTGAAGAAGTGGAGGTGTCGGTGACGGAGACAATAGACGCGATCGAGAGCTGGATGAACAGGGTCAAGCTTTAAAGAGCTCACCACAAGACGGAGATGTTGGTCAGTAACTGCAAAACGGTTCAACGGATGCAGATCGACGTCGGAGGGCACTTGATTGCATCGAAGCGTGCATTGAAGCAATTGGGAGTTATAGTCGACGATCGGTTGAGCTTCAACAACCACGTTGATTACGCCTGTGAGTCGGCCAAGGCAACGTACACAATAGCGAGAATCATGCCAAAAGTCGGTGGCCCGAGAAGCAGCACGAGACGTCTGCTATCTACTGTTTCGTCATCGATACTTCGATATGGGGTTCCTGTCTGGAGTGCTGCGCTGAAAACCAAGCGGAACCGTGGAAAGCTAAACAGGACATTCCGGCTGATGGCCGTACGAGTCGCGAGTGCCTACAGAACAATATCGTCGGAGGCAGTATGCGTTATCGCCGGGATGATCGCCATCTGCATCACACTGGCGGAGGACGTGGAATGCGGAGCGGAGAAATGCACGTAACGCTAGGAGACTGGTCCGAGCGGACTCGTTGGCTAAATGGCAACAGGAGTGGAACAACGCGGAGAAAGGAAAGTGAACCCACCGACTCATCCCAAATGTGTCGGCCCTGGGTACATAGGAAGCATGGAGATGTGAAATTCCATTTGACGCAGTTTTTGTCCGGGCACGGATGCTGCCGGAAGTACTTGCATCGATTTGGACATGCTTTGTCACCCCTTTGCCCGGAGTGTGCGACTGTACAGGAGACACCGGAACACGTGGTCTTCGAATGCCCTAGATTCGAAGAAGCTCGTAGGGGTATACCTGGTATGACAGTGGACAATATCGTCGAAGAGATGTGCCGTGACGAACATACCTGGGACGCTGTCAACAGAGTGGTCTCGAGCATACTCTCCGAACTGCAGAGGAAGTGGCGAAGTGACCAACAAGAAGCCACAAATCGGGTTTCGAGAGAAATTCCGCCGCCGGGGAACTCTCCAACTGTGTAGACTAAGTCCATCGCCGGAGACCAGTTGAGTAGTACGTGACGTAGCACCGATTTGGGTTGTCGGGGCGCCTGTGAACCGGACGTCAAGCTTCACCGGAATCACTGAACCGATCTCGACACCCTACCGGGTAGCTCGTGAGTAGGCTAGATCCACCGTCGGAGATTAGACCGAGTAGACCGCGTCGCAGAGCTAGCAGTGGGTCGTTGGGCGCTGGTGAACTGGAAGTTACGCTCTACCCGGAATCGCCGGATAGACCTCAGCACCTACTGGATGGCCCGTTGAGTAGGCTAGATCCACCGCCGGGAACTAGATCGTGTAGATCGGGACGACGCGGAGAGCTAAATGGCTCACAGAAACGAACATTGGTATCAGGAGAAATCTACCGCTCGGTTGTAGGAGAACAGGCTAGATCCATTGTTGGGGACTAGACCGAGTAGTTCGCCAACAAGTGAGGGTGGGAGCTGAATGGCTCATCGGGAAAGAACAACGGAAGGTAACGAGAGGAAGCCAAAGGGCTTAAGAAATTGTGGTGCTAAAAACAACGAAGAATCGGTATCGGGAGAACTTCCTTTGCCGGGGAACTCTTTGTCGGCGTAAGCTAGATTCACCGCCAGGGACTAGACTGAGTAGACCGCGAAGAGACACCACCAGTCGCGGGTCGTCGGGGCACCAGCGAACCGGACGCCCTGCTCCACCGGAATCGCCGAACTGACCTCGACACCTGGCTGGCTGGCTGGCTCGGCTTCGGGAGAATTTCTGTCGCCGGGGAACTCTCCGTCGGAGTAGGCCAAGTCCACCGTCGGGGACTAGACCGAGTAGTTCGTGAACAAGTCGGGAGCTTAACGAGTAAATGGCGCTGATTTGTACGAGAAGAGAGTTGCGGTGCTAAATGGCACATTGAAGCCGTGTCGTGGTGCTGAATGGCATAAGGGAGTCCAAGGTTTCGGTAAACTAGACAATCTGAAGTTTGCCACTCAGATTGTCTTCGTAGGAGAGGAGCACTAAGTCTCGACTCACAGCCAGCTTCCCGACTGCCATGCAGAAATTGCCAGTCTGTGTGGATGGTGAAGAATTGGTGGTGTGTCGAGGAGTGGCGCTGTAACCCTGCGGAAGAAACAAACTAGTAAGTAGCTGAATTAGAGTGTGTGCTATGCACATAAAAACCCCTCCCCGAAGTAATGCCGTAAGGTAGTGCCGGGGAGGTATCAGGTTCTGGGCAAGAGCAGTGGTTTTTAGCGGGTCGGGTTCCCCGTCTCAGGGTTTTCTTGAAATTTTTTTACTGCTCTCAGAAAAAAACACACACACACAGACATTGTCCCAAATCGTCGAGCAGAGTCGATTGGTATATAAGACTCGGCCCTTCGGGCTTCGGAAAAAATCTTGAAAGTTTGAGCGAATTCTATACATTTCTTTTATAAAAACGCTTTTAATCCACCTAACAGTGTGATGATACATTTCATATAATTCTTATCGCTTTTTTCGGGTATTATATCGATTGAGAACATTTAGAACTTGATGCTTCGCGATGTTTTTTGATAACACATTCTGCATGGGATATTTGGGAGGACTCAGAGAATCGCTTAAATTAGTATAGGACAACATCAGTGCTAGAAATCTCAAAGGCTAAACAAATTTAATGGAAAAGCGGAAAAATGGCCCATAAAATAGACATACAAGCGAATTATTGCTAATGCTCCGTTAATAACATACCTAAATTCTTCAATCAATGCATTGTATAGGGAAAACTGAATTTTTCTGAAGGAGTTATATGTGTTGTGCTGAGTCAAAAAATTCAAAAAACAAATTTTTGAATATATTTGAAGTTCATACTCTCAATAGCGTTTAGTCAAATTTCCAATGCGGCTGAGAACTAAGCACTGAAATTTTAGCGCTTCATATCTCGCTACCTCTCAAGTGCATGCGTGCATAGTTCAAGCTTTACTTCGATATCGACTTTTTCTAAAAATGACTTTCCAGTAGTATCTTTGAGCTGAATTATTATCCCTAATTCTAATGCCAAAGAACAAATAAAAAACTTTCGAAACCCGTTAGAGAAAATCATCATCATTACTGAAATTTTCTTTATCACGAAACTTTACGATAACCTTCCGTCACTTCTACTTTACAAATCTATCTATCTATCTATTCTATTTTATATATATATAAAAGTCAATGTTTGTATGTATATGATTTATGGACTCCCAAACGACTTAACCGATTGCCGTAAACATTTATACTTAGTTGGCATTTGTTATGGAGCGTGTTTGTGTGCTATTGTTTGTGGATTATTTGCTCGCCAGATGGCGCTTTGGAACAAATTGTGGTTTCCTCCTATTTCTTTGAAAGTCGCAGCAACGCGCGATGGGCATTAGCTAGTACTTTATAATTTTCACAAACTTATTGGGGAAAGCTGCATAAAAAGCTTTTGTAAAGCTGCAACATATAAACCCTTAAGTATACCAATTAATTTCGTACGAATGGTAATAAGTTTACCGAATTTTTGAAGAAGTCGATAAAATAACACCTTGAAATCTACCAAAAATTGGTGTAGATCGATGCAATTGAAAGAAAATATCCTCAGAAAATAGGATGTACCTATAAATGTGAATAATAAACACAGTAAAGACCCGTTTTTATCGCTCCATGGTGTATTTTAGGCTGACAGAATGGGGACATTGACTAAATCGGGATAATTTTTTCTTCATAATAAACGGAAGCTGTTAAAATATTCTTCCCTTCCCTTGCACAGTGTTTTAAAACGTCGTTTTCGTGCTCAAAATTAATAGCGTCTAAACCGTTAATTTTAGAAGTATAGTTTGTTCAGAGAAGTTGTTGCCCTTATGATAGCACATCCACAGGAGTATATCTTTCAGTGATTAATTCACCTATAAGTGATATACGAAATTTATGTTTTGAACTAATTGAGATAGAGACTTAAATGCAACTGACGGATGACGGAGAAAGCGATTATCAAAAATAAATTTATTTAATTAATTTAAACAGAAAATATCAACATTATTAAACACATCCAAGTCTACAGTTTTGAAAAAATTTTGAAAAGCAAACCATTTACATTGCATGTTATTGGCGAACGTGTTCTATGCAATTTACCATGAAGAGATAAAGCTGCTTGTCGCAGTGCGTTTGAATATTTCTTTTTATACCACTGCAATGGTATATTGTTTTGAACATAACACTCGGGGAGAATTCCGTCGACTAGGAATCGGGCCACTATATAAAAGCAAAAAGTTAGTACTTTAAGTATTTTATAGTGTTGTTTGCTCCTTGACGACCGAAGTTACCCCAAAAATATCATAAAATATGGAATATCTTTTTAAATTCAACAGATATGAAGTAACTATGTTCGGCAAAAATATGTGTTTCGATACCACAAACAACTTTCCAAGAAGAATGTCTAAAAAGGTTATCATGAAAAAAATAATGTTAAGGGGTCTTCCATATGATATGTTCCATAACTGGTAAACCATTAAAGCAAGATATACGGTGTCTATAGCAATTTCTTTTGTAGTAACATTTGCTGCAACTTTGCCGAAGACAGTATGTCATAAAATCTTAATTAGTTCAGAAAATAAATTTCGTATATCACTTATAGGTGAATTAATCAGTGAACGATATACTCCTGTGGATGTGAAATTGTAAGAGTAACAACTTCTCCGAACAAACTATAGGGGAACATGGGGAGGCTTGACCAAGCACAAAATTCTATTTTTGGCTATGGTGTCTTCTATTCGATTCTTAAAAGTTTTTCAGAAATATTTTTATACTTGTTTCGATCCCTTAAGATAATTTTAAAAGTTTGGAATGAAAAATCCTTTCCTTACAGAAAATATTGCGTAATTAATAAATTTGCATTAAATGATGTAATTTTTTATCAAACTTTGTATGGACATATCTACTCGACTACTCATTACTTTTAATGTATTAATATACCATCATAATCTTTGTGAAGCAGTGAAATGATTTTACATAAATTGGAACATTGGAATAGTTATTACTAGAATTTGAATGACATTGAACGCAATAATTAATGTTGGGGAGACTTGACCAAGATTTTATGGGAAGACTTGATCAAGTGGCAATTAGCTTAAGAAAGATACAAAATTGCTGATATTTATTATTCTTTGGTAACTACTGTTAATGTTAATCACGCCATAAAAAATCCCACCTCAAACATAAGTCTTTATATTTTAGTATTAGTGAACAAAGTTAGCAATAGTAGGACTGATTTCGTGATGTGTGAACATGCAATGCAAGCAGTGCAGTTAATCCTTAAAAAGAAATGCATTAAAAAATCGAAATATATCAAATGCAACCCTTTTATATTTTTTACTGTGTAACCCGAGACAGTTGTAACCGGAGCCTAAATCAATATTTAGCGGATGGCTTCAGCGCCACTCGCCTTGTTCGGTTTGCCCAGCTATTGAGACCCCTCCTACGGGCGGGTACTATTTGTTTCTGAGTTCTGGCTCCAGAATGGTCCAACTGGACTCAGGTACCTTGATTACCAGTCTGAAAACATTCGCTAGAAATCAACAACAGTATACAAAGAAGGCCTCAGACCGGTATAATTGATTAGCTCTAACGCTTTTTATCATCACGGGCAAAGATCTACTCAAACACAAGCTCCCCAATCGTGGCCGATTTAGGAAAGGTGGAGTCTAAGGAAAAAGGAGTCAACTCTGCTCGCTAAAAACGGAAACGACCGAAAATCGTGAAACTATCTACACCAGAAAATACCAAAAAATAGTTTACTGCAAAAAAAACTGTTTAATCACTTCAACTCATAATTCGCTTACAAAAAAATATTTATTTCACATTTCGGGTCTCGAACCCAGGCCTTTCAACTTGCTAGCTAATTTCCTCGCAGCGCGCTAACCTACATGGTCACTGCCTATCCTGTCTCTCTCCCTTCCCAAAGCATATCAAAAATCTAACTACCTAACGTGGTATTCATCCGAAAATGAGTGGCTCAACTTACGGTGCGTGCATATACAGTCGGCGTGTTTGCGTGTAATACAGCGATTTCATCGCTGACCTAGGATTTACACGGGGTGGGAAAAATAAAACCGCCGAAAAAAAACTGATAATCGGGTTTCGATCCCGGGCTTTTGAGTTTGTCACGAAAACGCTGTCACTTAGCTCACTGAACCGGCATTTGCGGGTTTAAACAAATTGATCATGCGCATGTCAAAAAAAGGAAATGAGTACTCACACTACCATGGTTTTACGTGGGTCGCTCGAAGATCCTGTCCGCTGGAGATGCTGATCCGGTTGCCACAAACGATTTGCCCGGTCGTTTGCTGGCAGAGTCTGACCTGAAGGAGGTCACTGCATTACATGTTTCCCACGTGGGTTGATCGATAGTCGGTGCCCAGCAAGTGGACGTATGCTGGCAACGACGCTGCTCCCCAGCTAGCGCGAATTTGACGGTCGTCGCTCTTCCGGATGGTTCACCGGGAACTTTGTAGCTAGATGGTAGGGTCAGAAGCGGTTGACGACGGATGATGATCGGTGTGACGGGATGCTGCAGCTTCAAACCTGCACGAAAAACACGCATCCAACGACAAGTTGGAATTAGGGCACGCACTGCACTGGCCACCATTTGTACCTTACCTTAATTCGGGAATACCGACTCTAAACCACTGCTTCGATATGCGGGAAGCCACTTAACTTGTACGAGTTAAAACTGGGAAGGGAATACTAATTACTGGCAAAACTGATATAGAGAATCTCACGATTTTTATCTTTACCTATAAAACCACACAGAGGCGCGAGAAAAAAAAACTAAACCACTCCTGCCTCTTCCACGATCCAGAACAAAGTGAAAAATCAGATCATTGGAGTCCTCAGTTTAAACCATGAGTCATATCTTCGTGACCGGAACTACGCAATCGTTCACGAAATTACGCAAGTTTCTCCGAAGCCTTTTTGTATACAGCTTCAATTTCTTTTGAATATCCCCAGACTTCAATCCTCTACCACCAAGTCCCGGGTGCTGCCGAATGGCTTTCAAAACCCAGAGACAAACAGTTTCCCCTCCACTATAGCTTATTCTGCGGTTAAAGGTCGCAGAAAGGGTTATCTCAAAAGCGGGGCGACGCCTGCGTCGCGACTACCCGCCAAAAGTAACCGGTGGGTGCTCAACCACTCATCTGACAGTTCATTCGAAGGAACTCCAACCAACCACTCACTCTCATTCACATTTCGGGAGAAATTACAGAAGCTTTTACCTATGCTGAGCGGACCAGTTATTCGAGGGGCCGCTCGATATTAATTACATTCATATCGTAGTACTACAACTGTTGCCTAAAGATCGCGACAATATGGAAAAAAATAATTACAGTATGTTTTATGTCATTATTTTTTGTTATGATTCTTCAGTTTTCTTGGTCAAGTCTCCCCACGTCTTGGTCATGTCTCCCCGCAGTGGGGAGACTAGACCACAAAAACGATCTCAGAAAAACTTTTGTAACTTTTCGAAAATTAAGTTAAAAATTTTGCAAAAAATCATGAACACGCACAATAACTTTGCACATAATATCTCAACCAGTTTTGAAGGATTGAAGGCTTTTTTAGAGATTTATGCAGTTCTAGCTGAATACCTGGTCAAGTCTCCCCATGTTCCCTTACTTCAATAGTTAACGGTTTAGACGCTATTAATTTTGAGCACGAAAACGACGCATTAAAACACCGTGCTTTGATGAAGTCTAATAACTATTTCTAATTATTTAATATAGTCTTCTAGCGCAAAAATTTCAAAAAATTGATTCTTTTATTTTTGCATATATGCATCTTTAAGATAAGGGAAACATGCTCAAAAAATATTTACTCGAATTCAGCCGTGTTCGTATGCTAGAGCCTATCGAACACATTTTCATATGAGGCTGACCAAATTGGGGACTGACCAAATCGGGTCTTCAATGTATTATAATAGACAGGCAGTATTTGAAGATTGAATTGAAATTTTTCAGTGAGCAGTTCTAAGTTTCATAGACATTAAATCAATTCCAATTTCGCTTCCTATTAAAAAAAACCCTAGTCCATATTACAGTACATCCCTTCAAAACTGAACTCAATATGATAAGAAATCTGAGGATTATGATTGATTTCAGGACTTTGCACAGTGGTCGCAATGGTACCAAAACGTGCGTTTAATTAATGGTGCTCTAGGAGTTGATTTTAGCGATTTGGTGTGTTAGAAACACTTTTCAGAACGGAAGTCCCCTTCTTTTCATGTATACTGAATTTTGATTAATCCACCTAAAAGTGAGATAGAAAATTTATTTCCACTAACTTTTAAGATAGAGGCACGATGTCAATGACAAAGTTACAGTAAATTTTACTGCGAGAAAACTTGTTGAACATGCAAACTCTCCAAAATGTAATGGTGTTGAGATAAAGCACGTTGTTTGTGGGAGGCAGCCAAAAATCATTTTTTCATTATAACTTTTTTCTGAGATTTTTGCAATTCTTCAGATGTTCTATGAAGTTGTTAAAATTAAGAAATTGCAGATATTTGTCGAAGACGTCAACATTTTTTATTTCAAAACTTAAGAGTTAATTAATAAAGTGGGTTAAAGATACCGCCATTTTGAATGACAATTAGTAAGAGATGTGGAACTATGTGGAAGACATTTCGATTCTATGAGAAAGACAGTGATAAGTACTATAAAAACATACTACTCACAACAGGCACCCACCGGCCTGTATACAAAAAATACTTTCCGGCAATGTATGTTTTCCATTCTGAAAAAGTGTTTCTAACACACCAAATCACTAAAATCAACTCCTAGAGCACCATTAATTATTCGCACGTTTTGGTACCATTGCGACCACTGTGCTTTGGAATGAGTTTCTATTGGAATGTTTTAGGCAGGTGTTTGATATTGATGTTATTAGACAACTGTGAGATCAAGACCAATAGATCAGTTACGGATCAGGATCGCATTCCCACAATTTTTAAAATTTCCTAATGATGTTTAAAACAACAGGTTATCAATGTACTGATCAGATAATTATTGTTGTGCACTGATAATATAAATTCGTAAATATAATGAAATCGATCATGCAATGCACGAATTCATTTCTCGTTTTCTGCAACGAAGCATTTTCGTGCATTCTAAATAGTAGGTTTCGTTCATTTCATGAACAAGAATGGCCGCTTGGTGAACGAAAGCTTTCGTAAATTTTACATGTTTAATGTATACTGCACGAATGTTATCGCAGATAACGACATTATTTTTCGTGAATGAAACGAAATGTTTTGTTTATTTTAATAAACGTCACGGTGTATTTATTAGAACAACTTTATGCAAAAAAATTCAGCATCTCTGAAACTTCGGAATATGAAAGAATGGACTTTCCCCTTTCATTTGAAACTAAGATCAAAATGATCCTTCGGGGAGTCCAGAGCAACTTTTTTTTAAGTTTTTTTCGTAATAATATTGCTTTTACTACTCGAACTAGTTCATATTTCTGTCCCTAGATGGTGCTTTATACATTCGAATAACACTAAATGTGAGAATTTGATAGAAAATTTAATTGTCTACAAGTTTGTTGACAACTGAAAATTGATCTGAAATCACCCGGAAAAGTTGTTTAAGATTTTAACGAAGTTATATCTAAGATTGTTTCACACGAGGTCTAGTGGTTTGGAAATATATTTTCTTACACTTATTTTACTACCAAAAAAATAATTGGGTTTAGTGACATGAAACTATTTGACGGGATTCATTACAACTTCTTCGTTGACAATGCCTATTGACCTTCTGAAAATTAGGATGTTTGACTGAGAAAGAAAACTATTTGTGCTTTTGGTTCAAGTTTGTAATCTTGCATCGGAAGGTATTGCTTGGTTACAAGGGTTTGCTTACGTTTATGTTTTAGAAAGGACCATACGTCGCATAATTTAGGTTATGATCGTTAAAGTTTTCTATTATAATTCTGTTCAAGACGAAATGTTGGGACACACAGTTTATAATTAAACGCAAACCACAGAAGTAACTGTTTCAAATTAGTGGTTAGCGTGAAACGATTCATTCAAAATTTTTCCGCAAAGTATATTGTGGCAGTTGGATTTATATATATATATATATATATATATATATATATATATATATATATATATATATATATATATATATATATATATATATATATATATATATATATATATATATATATATATATATATATATATATATATATATATATATATATATATATATATATATATATATATATATATATATATATATATATATATATATATATATATATATATATATATATATATATATATATATATATACAAATCCACGAATAAAAAAATAATTTTCTTGATCCAAAAACTTAGTTTTTTGTTCACTCTTTGTCACAATGAGTTAATTTGGAAAAAGATAATAAGCGTTTTTAACCCAGCATTGCAATTAAATTCGCGAAATATTGCAATGGTGTTAACAGTTTCATTGAGTTTGTTCAAATATATAGGTTGAAGTTCAGGACAAGTCAATTTTATACGAAGATGCTAACAAAGTAGGAGGTTCATGCAAGAATAGTTATCAGTCATCCCCGAGAACAATCGAAAAAATTAAAAAGAAGGCATACATCATTGAAAAAGCTGTTTCTGCGGGAGGATTCACTCACCATCTTGAAAAAGAATATTAATATCATACTAGTTTGGTCAACACTTATCTAAAACTTTTCATCCCAAAAATATTAATGGTGCCCTATATCAGGTGGAATCTGGAATTATAATTTTTAGCTAAAAGATGAGACTTTCCAAGCTCTCAGATTCCGCTGAATGCAAGGTTCAACTAAATACAGGTATTTGGCAAATTAATAAAGTGCGTGTGAATTGACTTACACCACTAGGGTTTCTGTGAAACTAACTTAGACTTAGACTTCGTTAAAATATTATACAACTTTTCCGAATAATTTCAAATCGGTTTTTAGTTGTTAACAAAGTTGTAGGCAATTAAAATATCTATCAGATTCTCACTTTTAGTGTTGTTCGAATATCTAAAGCACCATCTAGGGATAGAAATATTAACTAGTTCTATTGTAAAATCTATGTTTTCACGAAAAAAACTTAAAAAAAGTTGCCCCCGACGGATTATTTAGATGTTGGTTTCAAATGAAAGGGGAAAGCCCATTCTTTCATATCCTGAAGTTTCAGAGATGCTGAATTTTTTTGCATAAAGTTGTTAAAAAAGACACCGTTACGTGTGTATATTACGAACGATTTCGTTGGTCGCACGAATTCATTTCGTTTATCTTAGAAAAGTTTTCGTATTTATTATCCACTTATTGTTTTTAGTCGATCTTTTGGGATCGATGTTTGACAACATCGATTCTTTTTTAATTTAAAAAAAATCGATGTGACCAAATCGATTTTATTGTGGTTCGAAGAAATGACCGCTTGATGAACGAAAGTTTTCGTAAATTTTACTTATTTAGTTTACATTGCACGAATGCTATCGTTGATAACGACATTATTTTTCGTGAATGAAATTAAATGATTCGTCTATTTCAAAAAGTGTTTATGCATATGATGAACGATTTCGTTGGTCGCACGAATTCATTTTGTTCATCTTAGGAAATTTTTCGTATTCATTAGCATATTATTTTTTCAATCGATATTTTGGGATCGATGTTTGACAACATCGATTTTTTCAACTAACTTAAAGGATCGATTTGGCAAAATCGAGTTTATTTCAACCTGCTCACCTCTATTGACGACTAGAAAGATTGTGGTGTGAAGTAATGGCCGCTTGATGAACGGAAGTTTTCGTAAATTTTACATATTTTGTGTACATTGCAGGGATGTTATCGATGATAATGGCATTATTTTTCGGGAAAGAAACGCAATTTCGTTTATTTCAGTAAATGTTTATGTATATGATGAACGTTTTCTTTGTCGCACGAATTCATTTCGTTTATCTTAGAAAAGTTTTCGTATTTATCAGCCTCTTATTGTTTTCAGTCGATCATTCGAGATCGATGTTTGACAACATCTTAGAAAAGTTTTCGTATTTATTAGCCTTTTATTGTTTACAGCCGATCTTTTGCGATCGATGTTTGACAACACCGATTTTTTTAGTTAAAAAAACAGATCTGGCAAAATCGATTTTATTGTCGCTTGATGAACGAAAGCTTTCGTAAATTTTACTTATTTAGTGTACATTGCACGAATGTTGTCGTTGAAAACGACATTAATTTTCGTGAATGAAACAAAATGTTTTGTTTATTTTAATATATTACGAACAATCTCGTTGGTCGCACGAATTCATTTCGTTCATCTAAGAGAAGTTTTCGTATTTAATAGCATATTCTGTTGACATTGCTCCGGCTGAGAAAAACTCAAACTTAATCATACAAAACCAACGAGCAGTTTGTGATGGCTCAACTGAATCCATACTGCCACGGATTCTGGACCAACTGGAAGCAGAAAAGATTTAGAAAATCTTCCTGAAACCGGCAGACACGGATACGGCTACTAAATAGTCAGACCGAGACTGTCGTGATGATCAACACTTATCTGACGTATAGCAACAATGACACCATATTGAAGCTCTGTTGACGTTGACGGTTCGACGAATGGTAGTCGTAAATATTATAAACATATTCGTATATAGCAGCGAACAATTCGTTTGCCGAACGAAGCAGTTTCGTAATAAGCTAACGAAACTCGTTTCGTGGTTTTCACAAAACGCTCGTAATAAAAAATAAATGTGTTTCAATAGAAATACGAACGATTCATCATATATACGAAAAATTCGTATATTTTATGAAAATTATCTGTACGAAACAAATGCACAGCGATTTACGAATATATTATATAAGTGTAATATTGAATTAAATCAGTCAGCATCAATAAATTTTTAACTTCAATATAATTTATTTTTTTGGGTGAGGGTGGGGGGTGTAGTTAAACCCCAAAGCCTCCTTGGCTACACCACTGCTTGGAGTTATTTATTACGCTTTTCATTTTCCGAGATATGCTTCAGATCGATCCGATGGTTGTAAGTCAGAAGGTTCGCGCAAATGGAAATTTTTGCACCGATAAGCGATCAACTTCCATCTTTCATTGCTAATTAAATACCGTAACAACAGTCCATCTAGACAACTTGTAATTGTTCGGTGGTTATTCTAGCAGTTGTAGATACAAAAATGAAATACGAAATTCGTTTTATCGAAATAATGTTTGCCTTATTTAAATGGATTTTTGCTATATAGAACAATAAACAGGCGAGAAAGGGTAACCCACAAACAACAATCCATAACTTTAAAAGTATTTAAAATAGATATCTGATGTCTGGAGTAAATTTATTCGCAAGAGTAAGAGCTACAAATTAACTGAAGGCACCATCTCAATACAATAGCGAAAATGTGGTAAAATAAATAAATTGAAGCAAAAGAATGTTTCTTGCTATGGGAAATGATAAAAATCTTTCGTCCGTATTTAATGTTAAATATCTCTTTCGATGATAGTCCGATTTAAACATTCTATAGCTCGTTCGAAAGGTATTCGTAGAAGCTTTCTATATATAGAATATAAAAATTGCTTAGTTACGTCGTCAATTTCGGCAGTAAATTTCGAAAAACCGCAAAAAAACGTCATTTTTGCACCTTCAAACATTCATATCTTGGAAACTAAGTATCAGAATCAAAAACCATTTAATAGCGTTCTGTCTGGGTGATAGGCCTTTCATTTAAAATCGGTTTGGATAAGATCGGTTCAGCCATTGCTGAGAAACACGAATGAGAGTTTGTCCGTTACACACACACAGACATTGTCCCAAATAGTCGAGCTGAGTCGATTGGTATATAAGACTCGGCCCTCCGGGCCTCTAAAAAAATCTTCAAATTTTGAGTGAATTCTATACATTTCTTTTATAAGAAATGTAAAAATGTTGTCATTTTTCACAAAAACAAAAAATTAATTATTTTTATTTTTTATTATTTTTATTATTTTGCAATTAAATTTTTTATAATTCATTTTTTCATACAATGTTTATTTGACACGGCATTTGCAAAAGCTTTTCTACGCCAAGGTTTATTTTTGCCTTTCTCATAAAGAAAGGATATGCAATCACTCTAAAAACCGACTTTTTAACCGAGGCCTGGAGGGCCGAGGCTGATATACCATTCGACTCAGTTCGCCGAAATTGACAAATGTCTGTATGTGTGTGTATGTGTGTATTAGAGTGGGACACGGTTGTATGAAAAAAATAAAAGTTGGCTCCGAGTAACTTTTTGGGTCCCATTTAGCTCCCAGAACAACTCTGCTAATTTTAAACTCGATCGGTGAAACTATATTTTTGCGCCCGCTGTTTAAAGTTTACATGGGATTTCGTATGGGGAAATCGTCCGTTGCAAATTAATTCGTCCAAGAGTCGCCCGTTACCTCCTAAAAATAAATAGATGTCTAATTCTAATAGGAAATTTAAGGAAACAAATTATAGAAGACTGTGAAACGATCTGATGCTCATGGAAAAAGTTATTTAGAAAAAACCGATTGATGCCCTGAAGATCTATGAAAATTTCACTTTGCATAGCATCACTGCTGCTGACGATCAAATTATATGCAAAAAATTTAACTTTCTCTAATTATGTACAAAAGAAGCCTCAATTTATCCCTCAAAACTCTTGTGAAGTGGCCAAACAGTACAGATAATTGATTTAGACACATTTGGAGAAGATCAAAACAAAATTTCAAATAATTGGACAACCAACAGCAGTGGTGCTAGAAAAAATGAATATTTTATCAATAGTCAGAGCATCAATCGGTTTCAGCTTAATAATTTTTTTCTCAAGCGTCAGATCGTTTCGTGGTTTTCGAGATTTTGTTTCTTTGTTAAATTTCCTATAAAAGCCACATAACGGTTTATTTTTAGGAAGCAATGGGCGACTCATGGAGGATTTGTTTTGTGAAAGTTCATGTTCCCATACAAAATCCCATGTAAACTTTAAACAGCGGGCGCAAAAATATAGTTTCAGGGATCGAGCTAAGAATTTGCACAGTTGTTCTAGGACTCAAATGGTACCTAAAAAGTTGCTCGGAACTGGAATGTAATTTTTGTCCCACCCTAGTGTGTATGTGTGTGTGTGTTTTCAAAACTCACTCACTTTTCTCAGAGATGGCTGAACCGAATCGCTCAAACTTGATTTCAAATGAAAGGTATAACGCTCCCATAAGCTGCTATTGAATTTTTTGTCGATCGGACTTCCGGTTCCGGAGCTATGGGTTGAAGGGTGCGGTTACCCAGCAAATTCCCATATAAAATGGTAACACCATGATGTTCAAATGGCGTAATGCATATTAAAAAAGGTGCAACATAACTCGAATTTGCGGGTCTATGTCACTAATAATCTTTCTAAGCAGCTTTGACCAAATTGGCCACCTATGACGGTTCTTGATACCCCTGGGTACTTTCCAAGTTCATAAGTTAATTTCACACCCTTTCTCGGGGAATTCTTGACCGATTTTTATAAACTTAGTTTCAAATGAAAGATACAATACTTCTATGAACTGCAATTGAATTTCATTCATATCTGATATTTGGTTCCGGAGATACAGGTTGGTTATTGCGGCCACATAGGAATCTTTCATATAAACAGGTACAATCGTAATACTACAAAGGTTAAAAATCCATTTCTATTTGCAAGTCTAGATCACATCATTCCTATTTTCAATTCTAGATCACTGATGGCCAATCAAAGATTCTTTGAATATAATGTCCACTATCGACAATTCTGGAATTTTCGGGTTCTGGACGTATTTCAGAATTAGTCACAACGAATACTCCGTGATGACTGAACCGATTTTCATAAATCAAATCTCAAATGAAGGGTATGATATGCGGTTGGGTGTTGCATACTTCTACTTCTCAGCTTCCCCTCACACCATCTCTTTCTACATCTCCCCCCACCCCCGCTCTCTTCCCTTTTGATCTATATTCTCTTCATCCGCCATATACAATTTTTAGAGAATTTCGTCCCATAACCATATATTATAAGTGAATTTGGAGTCGCTGAGCTCAAATTTGATATCGAAAAGATCGAATCAATTCATCTTATAGTGATAAATTGATTTTGTCACACATTTTATAATATAAGTTTTCCAATAGTTGGTGATAAATATGAATGAGAACATAAATAAACTATCCGATTTCATTATCGTCAATTCGGTTCTTGCGGATTAGATTTCAATGTAGTTTAGTGAACTGTAACTTTTTCTTACTACAAATTTTATATTAGATGATAGAATCTATCGAAATTTTTACTATGACTTTCAGCTATCAACTCGGTATCCTTTGTTGGTTTTAATCGACGATTTTATTAATTGTGTGTTTGGGCTGGCCTCAATTCGGTTGATTTCTTAGCTGTGTGTTCGATTTAGGTATAACACTTATCTTTAGAAAAAAGCGCTTCTATTATAATCTAGCCAAGTATTAAAAGACGCCTTTCTACTACTTATTCGCAATTTAATAAGCATTGATGCCTTGTTAGCTTAGTGTCGACTATCAGAGATAGTACTTTATCAACATTTAACTTCGCATATTCTGCAGCATAAGCACTCAAGTTAACTAACAGAATTTTCATAATTGCTTGCATCAACTTTAGACAATTCTAATACAGTGAAGATCCGTTTTTAACAGCCCATTGGTGAATTTTGGGCTGTTAAAACGGGGATTTTGACAAAGTTGGTGCATATATTTTTCTTTCTTTTTAATAAACCGAAGCTCCTAAAATATTCTTCTTTAGTCGCTAGATATAGCTTCATAACCTTTTCTGATTATTTAGTTTCAATTCGGCTTAATAGGGTCAGACAGCGCAAAAATAAAATTAAATTAAAATTTGGATTTTTGCCTTTTTCATATAAAGAAAGGCTATGCAATCACTCCAAAAATCGATTTCCCAACCGTTGCCCGGAGGGCCGAGTGTCATATCCTATTCGATTCAGTTCGTCGAGATCGCAAAATGTCTGTGTGTATGTATGTGTGTGTGTCAAATAATGTCACTTAATTTTCTCAGAGATGGCTGAACCGATTTGCACAAACTCAGTTTCAAATGGACGGTATAACGCTTCCATAAGACGCTATTGAATTTTTAGTTGATTGGATTTCCGGTTTAGGAGTTACGGGTTAAAGAGTGTGGTCACACAACAAATTCCCATATAAACTGGTAATTCTATGATGTCGGAATGGTGTAATACATAATACGTTCCATAACTCTCTGACCTATCGATCGAAGCAATTCGTTTTCTGGTGCTGTGCATAAAGTGAATAAGAATAAATATTGTCAGTGAAGGTCAACCATTGTTTGAGGCAGTCTTTGTTCGCCGGTGCCCAGGCTGGTGAAGTGAATACCAGAATAGCCGGAATCGCCGCTGTATAAGCTAAGTATTTTTTTCTTCTTTCATTTCCCTTTCCCCGATCGGTCTCTACTTCTTCCCTTTCCCCTGAATATAAGTTTCATCTCTCGTTTTTTTTAATTTCGTTTATTTGACACGGCTCATAGCGGTAGCTTAACGGAGCCGTGGATCTTTCATGTGTTAACAATATGTGAAAATTAAAAATAAAAGCAAACATTATTGATTACACGTTGGATCTCGTGCGCGCAACTTTTTATTGCGAGCGGAGACCTTCTTTCGCGGCTCGCCTACTGCGTCATGGGGATCATTTAATTCTCTTCTATCGTTAAAGGTGTCTTGGTGCTCAGATGTTCTTTCCTGCTTATTACCCTTACGGGTGACCAGTGTAAATCCGTCGTCATTGTTTTTATCTTCTTCACCGATATTACTTACAGTGGTTTTTGGGGTGCTCGATGCTGATTTTGCAGTTGTCAATATGGACTGAACAGCTGCCACAAATTTTGCAACCGTTTGTGGTTCAGGTATTGGTATTGAAAACTCTTTTTTGGGTTAGTTTGCCGTGGATTCGTTGGGAATCGGTAGTGATGCATTCTCCTCTGTATCTTCCGCGCAAGGTTGTCCGTGGTGTGCTGTCTGATTACAATACTTGCACGTAGGAGTTTGCCCCTCGTGGGTGCATAACGTAGTTTGATTAATAGTAGCTTCGTAGGTTTTAGGTTTTATAGTCAAGTGGGAGGGGATAGGCCTTTCGATCCGCATCCTCACCACAAGAACACCGTTAGGTGTACCCGGGAAGAAATTTCTCCACGTATCAGGTGTAATGGATTCTACTTCTCCGTATCGCGACATGTATTCTGCAACTAGATCAGGAGGCGTACGTAGTGATAGGTCATTTAACTTTACATCTACATAGTCTTTTTCTATATACATGGGAATCTTAATTCCAACTTTATCACTTTCAGCCACGTGCTTCAAGTTGTTCTGCAGAACGAAACGTTCAGCTTTGGCTAACGTGTTGAATGATATGAGTACTACATTGCGAAGATGATGATACTGAAGGTACATAACCTCCTTGAGCCTAAGCTGCATCTTCACCTTCAGCAGGTATTCCACTTCACTAAAACTCAATCGTACTGAGCAGAATTTAAAGTCAACGACCGCTGTGTTGGGTCGGAGTAGACTTTTTTCGTCAACTTTACTCATGACGGCACGAATAAATTGAATGTTTCCTTTGTTCTCGAGACAATGCACACTAGATCGAGAGGTTGCTAGTTGTTGTTCACTTGGTTCGATTATACGTCTGACTTGGGCAGAAGTAGAAAGTAGACTGTTCATCTCTCGTTTACACCACGTGTTATCCTCGTGCCTAAATGGCCAAGGGCGAAGCAACATTAGATGGGAATGATATTCCCATGGATTTACCGGATAAACCCGAAATTACTCTCTCCCCTGATTCCCCCAGTCCTCCCCGTATTAAAACATACCCCGCCAGTTCAAGTGGACTCTGGGTGGTGTATTTCCGGCCCAACACGAAATCGCCCAATATTCTAGAAATCTCACGGGAGCTGACTGCTAACTACCCGTCCGTAGCTCAGATAACACGTGTTCGAGCTAATAAGATACGCGTTATAATAAATGACCTCGACCAGGCAAACCAGACTGCACGCAGCAAGCGTTTTACGAAGTAATTCAGGGTGTATGTGCCTTGTAGGGCAGTGGAGATCGATGGGGTCGTCGCCGAACCGGATCTGAAGTGCGAAGACCTGTTGAAGTACGGGGTTGGCTGCTTTAAGGACCCTTCACTTCAACAGGTGAAGATTCTGGAATGCAAGCAATTGTATTCCGCAAAAACTGAAGATGATAAGACGACGTATTTTCCGTCAGACTCGATTCGAGTGACTGGATAAGGTTCGCCTGTTTGTGCCGCGGGTAATGAACTGCAGCAATTGCAAGCAACTGGGCCACACAGCCACTTATTGTGGCAATAAAAAACGGTGCGACAAATGCGAGGGAGAGCATGAGGATGACGCTTGCGGTGGAGAAACTGAAAAGTGTATTTACTGCGGGGTCCTCCGCATGCTCTTAAGTCAAGCCCGGCGTACAAGCAGCGCGGGGATAAAATTAGGCGCTCCCGCTCGAGGTACTCTTATGCAGAAATGCTAAAGAATGCTTCGCCATCTGTCCCTTCCGAAAATTCCTTTGCTCTATTGGCTGGCGTTGAGCAAGAATCTGACGACCCACAAGAGGGAACATCATTGGTTAACCCAGGGGAATCCAGGAAGAGGATAAATCTAGCCTCCCCTACATTGCCTCGTAAGGGTGCCAAGGTGTCGTCCACTCAGAGTGCGCCAACTACAATCAATAAATCCAACGGAAGTGATGCACAAAAGCCGAAGCAATTTGCTCCAGGACTTGGAAATTTTAATTCTAACAAGGAGTATCCACCACTTCCAGGGACACCAAAAACCCCAAGTGTCCCCTTTTTTCAAACAGATACTCAGTCCAGTAGGAAACTAATGAAATTTTCTGACATAGTGGACTTAATTTTCACAGATTTCAATGTTACTGATCCTCTTAAAAGCCTTCTGATACGTTTTCTCCCTATACTGCAAACATTTTTGAAGCGGTTGACTACTAAATGGCCCCTCCTTGCAGCGATCGTATCCTTCGATGGCTAAGTCACCGAACGAGGTCACCGATTCGATCACTGTTCTACAGTGGAACAGCAGAAGTATCCTCCCGAAAATCGATTCCTTTAAATTTTTACTAAATAGTTTAAAATGTGATTTTTTCGCATTATGTGAAACTTGGTTAACTTCCGATATAAATCTCAACTTCCACGACTTTAATAAAATTCGTCTGGATCGAGAAAACCCCTATGGAGGAGTACTAACCTCCCTTCGACACCAGGCATTGAAATTGTCGCTTGTCAAGTTCTAATCAAAGGTAAAGACCTTTGCATTGCTTCCATCTACATTCCTCCTAGAGCCTCGGTATGACACCGAACGCTTTTGTAATATCACGGAATTCTTACCGGCACCGCGGCTAGTCCTGGGAGACCTTAACTCACACGGTACGGTATGGGGCTGTCTTCATGATAAAATAGATCAATATTAATCCAAGATCTTTGCGACAATTTCAACATGACCATCTTAAACACGGGAGAAATGACGCGGATTCCTACACCACCAGCACGCCCAAGCGCGTTGGATTTATCGCTTTGCTCGACATCGCTACAGTTAGATTGCAGGTGGAAGGTGATCTCTGATCCCCACGGTAGCGATCATTTACCTATCGTGATTTCAATTGCTAACGGTTCAAGACCATCGGAAACAATCAATGTCTCGTATGACCTCACACGGAACATTGATTGGAAGAGTTACGCGACCGCGATATCCGTTAAAATCGAATCCACTCAAGAACTTCCTCCGGAAGAAGAGTACAGGTTTTTGGCTGGCTTGATTCTTGACAGTGCGAATCAAGCTCAGACTAAACCAGTACCCAGCGTGAATACCCATGGACGGTCTCCCACCCTGTGGTGGGATAAAGAGTGCTCAGAGCTGTATGCGTAACCGAAACAGTACCAACGAGAACGTGGAATAGTCAAACCGTTGGATATTTGCTTTCGCCAAGAAGATCTGTCCGGACGATACTGCTAACGAAACACCGTTTTCGATGGTGGAGTTCTCACTTGCTCTCTTGTCATGCAACAATAACGCCCCAGGGTTAGAAACAATCAAATTCAACTTGTTGAAGAATCTGCCTGACACTGCAGAAAGGCACTTGTTGAATTTATTTAACAAGTTTCTTGAGGGTAACATTGTCCCTCATGACTGGAGGCAAGTGAAGGTCATCGCCATCCAAAAACCAGGAAAACCAGCCTCCGACCACAACTCGTATCGGCCGATTGCAACGCTGTCCTGTATTCGGAAGTTCTTCGAGAAAATGATCTTGTTTCGCCTCGACAATTGGGTTGAAGCAAATTGATTACTGTCAGATACACAATTTGGCTTCCGCAAAGGCAAAGGGACGAACGATTGCCTTGCGTTGCTTTCTACAGCAATCCAAATGGCCTATGCTAACAAAGAGCAGATGGCATCAGTCTTCTTGGATATTAAGGGGACTTTTGACTCAGTTTCTATCAACATTCTGTCAGAGAAGCTGCACCAGCATGGTCTTTCGCCAATTTTAAATAACTTTTTGCTAAACCTGTTGTCTGAAAAGCACATGCACTTTTCGCATAGCGATTTAACAACATCGCGATTTAGCTACATGGGTCTTCCCCAGGGCTCATGTCTAAGTCCCCTGCTCTACAATTTTTACGTGAATGACATTGACGATTGTCTTGCCAATTCATGCACGCTAAGGCAACTTGCAGACGACTGGGTGGTCTCTGTTACAAGGCCCAAAGCTGCCGACTTGCAAGGACCATTACAAGATACCTTGGACAATTTGTCTGCTTGGGCTTTTCAGCTGGGTATCGAGTTCTCCACGGATAAAACTGAGTTGGTTGTTTTTTTCTAGGAAGCGTGAGCCGGCGCAACTCCAGCTTCTATTAATGGGTGCAACGATCAATCAGGTTTTTTCATTTAAATATCTCGGGGTCTGGTTCGACTCTAAAGGTACCTGGGGATGTCACATTAGGTAACTGAAACAGAAATGCCAACAAAGGATCAATTTTCTCCGAACAATAACTGGAACATGGTGGGGTGCCCACCCAGGAGACTTGATCAGGTTATACCAAACAACGATATTATCAGTGATGGAGTACGGGTGCTTCTGTTTCCGCTCCGCTGCGAACATACACTTCATCAAACTGGACAGAATCCAGTATCGTTGCTTGCGCATTGCCTTGGGTTGCATGCACTCGACCCATATGATGAGTCTCGAAGTGCTGGCGGGCGTTCTTCCGCTAAAAATCGATTTTGGGAACTCTCATATGGATTGCTCATCCGATGCGACATTCTGGTGATTGAAAACTTCGAGAGGCACGTCGAGCTTAATTCTCAAACCCGATTTATGTCCTTGTACTTCGATTACATGGCACAGAGCATTAATCCTTCTTCATATACACCCAACCGTGTTCGTTTCCTAGATACTTCTGATTCTACTGTATTCTTCGACACATCCATGAAGAAAGAGATTCGTGGAATCCCGTACCATATACGCCCGCAAGCGATCCCCAATATATTTTATAATAAATTCTGAGAAGTAGACTGTGACAAAACGTTCAAATCTCGATGGGTCCACTGGCTTCGGTATCTTCAACAATACTATCACCGCTTCATTCAAGCTCAATGATCCCGCTTCAGTTTACGTTGCAGAGTTAGCTGCAATTCAGTACACCCTTGGAATCATCGACACTCTGCCCACAGATCACTACTTCATCATTTCGGACAGCCTCAGCTCTATCGAGGCTCTTCGTTCGATGAAGCCCAAAAAGCGATTCCCATATTTCCTGGGGAAGATAGGCAGTCCTTGTGTACGTTATCTGAAAAATCTTATCTGATTACCTTTGTTTGGGTCCCCTCTCATTGCTCTATCTCGGGCAATGAAAAGGCCGACTCATTAGCAAAGGTGGGCGCATTAAATGGTGACATATACGAAAGACCAATCTGCTTCAAAGAATTTTTTAGTATTTGTCGTCAGAGGACACTCAACAGTTGGCAAACCTCGTGGAGCAATGGTGAACTTGAACGATGGCTACATTCCATTATCCCAAAGGTATCAACGAAGCCTTGGTTCAGGGGGATGGATGTGGGTCGGGATTTTATTCGTGTAATGTCTGTGCGCTTGTGACGAGGGCTATCATGACATCGAGCACGTTGCCTGGGTGTGCGCCGGGTATTTGGACGCCAGGTCTCAGTTAAAGGATTCCCTTCGGGCCCGAGGTACACCACCCAATGTCCCAGTCCGAGATATGCTGGCAAATCGTGATTTCCCCTATATGTCCCTTATTTATACTTTCATAACAACGATAAATATCCCAATTTAGCCCCTCTCTTTTATTTCTCGTTTTAAGAGTTTCCTCCTGCCTTGTGGAACCGATCAGCTCCAGAGTGCCGCTATGTAACTGCCGTCGCCCTTATCACTACGGAAACTGAAGCGAGAGCGACTCGAGGTCCTGAAGGATTCCCCGCGGTTCCGAAGAATACCATCCGCCAATCCGACCTACTAGACTGAGGCACTAATTTCTCCCGTTTGTCCGAAAGTTGCAAGTTTTGCTCTTCTCTCCCGGTCACCATCTACGCTTTCTCTTACCTGTCCTTGATACAACTGCTTCTACACCGATTTTGGAAATAAGCCCCCCTCTGAATATCTTGACCAAGCATAAGTGTCCGATAAAAAATCAAATTTGTATTCCGTATTCCTAGTTTTAAGATAGTTGTAATTTTACCTCTTTGTTAAATCTATTGTCCCCCATCTTGTAAATAGAATTGTATCCCTAGTTTTAAAACACCGGTGAAATTTTTCATGAATATTTGTTCCCCCTTTTGTGTACCAAACTATATTGTTAGTTTTAAGACAACTGTAAATATTTCCTAAAAAACTATTACTATTGAATTCCTTGTTTTAAAATTTTTCAGAAAAAAAATCTTTTGCCCCCTCTCTTATCTATAGAATCTTATTTCTAGTCTTAGGATAGCTGTAAAATTTTTCTCTTTTATAAAAAAAATATTTCAACATTGTAACCTCCTAGTTTTAAAACATCCAAATGTAAAAACAAAAGAATTTGGCACCGCCAAGCTAACGCATTTGTGCCTATCAAATAAACGAAATGAATAAAAAAAAAATAATACGCTCAACATTACTTGGATTTGCGGGTCTAGATCACAAATGACCAAATTAAGTAGTTTTGACCACATTGGTCACCTATGACGGATCTTGATGCCCTATGGGAACTCGCCAAGTTCCCTAACTAATGCCACACCTATTTTCCAGCCAACTCTTAACCGATGTTTACAAACTTGATTTCAAATTAAAGATATAATACCTCCAGTAACTGCTATTGAATTTCATTCAGTTCTGACTTTTGGCTCCGGAGTTACAGGTTGGTTATGGCGGTCACATAGGAATTTCTCATATAAACCGGTACAATCATAATAACTCATAGGTTTAAAATCTATTGAAATGAACATCAAATTACTTCAATTCGCAGGCCTAGATCACTGATGCCGAATCAAAAATTATTGGAATGTATTGTCCACTATCGATAATTTCGGAAGTCCCGGGATTCCGGGCAAATTCCAGATCTAAAGCCACTTCGATGATGACTGAACCAAATTTCAGTAACCTAGTCTCAAATGGAAGGTACAATATGAAATTCGGTGTTGAACCCTTCATCTACCCCTCCACTTTCTACGCTAACCTTTTACATTTCTTATAAAAGAAATGTATAGAATTCGCTCAAACTTTCAAGATTTTTTCCGAGACCCGGAGGGCCGAGTCTTATATACCAATCGACTCAGCTCGACGATTTGGGACAATGTCTCTGTGTGTGTGTGCGTGTGTGTGTGTGTATGTGTGTGTATGTAACGGACAAATTCTCATTCGTGTTTCTCAGCAATGGCTGAACCGATCTTATCCAAACCAATTTTAAATGAAAGAACTAAAAAACAGTAAGAACGCTATTAATTTGTTTTTGATTCTGATTTTTAGTTTCCAAGATATGAATGTTTGAATGCGTAAAAATGGCGTTTTTTGCATCTCTATCTGCCGAAATTGACAATATAGATATATATGTTTTTAGACAGCTTTAACGAATACCGTTCGAACAAGCTATAGATTGTTGAAATCGGACTATTCTCAAAAGAGATATTTAACACTAAATGCGGACGAAAGATTTTTATCATTTCCCATTGCCAGAAATATGACCAAAAACATGTAATCTAAAATTAACGCACACACGGCTTATTCTAGGTCAATAGTATCTTCGAAGAATTTAATGGAGGCAATATGCCCTTTCTTTTGGTATTGTGCTTTTGCTGATTAATCTCCCTATGAGTGAGATATTTTCACAAATTTTCTTGGAAGTGATTATACCGAAATGATGCCTTCTGCAAATTTGTTGCTCTAACTTTTGCGAATAACTTTACTGAAGACTTCAAATATCTATTTTGAATACTTTAAAAGTTATGGCTTGTTGTTTGTGATTTACTCTTTGTTGCCTATTTATTGTTCAATATAGTAATAATCCATTGAAATAAGCCAAACATTATTTCGATAAAACTAATTTTATATTTCATTTTTCTATCTACAACCGCTAGAAATAATCACCGAACACTTCCAAGTTGTCTGGAAGGAACTTGATAACTTATCAGTGCAAAAATGTTCATTTGTGTGAACCTTCTGACTGCAATTTTTCTAACTTATGACCATCGGATCGATCTGAAACATATCGGAAAATGAAAAGCGAAATGAATAATTCCAAGCAACAGCGTAGCCAAGAGAAGGTTTTGGGGTTTAACAACATACAACCCCCCCCCCCACACCAAAAAAAATATTGGATTGAAGTTGAAAATTTATTGATGCAGACTGATTTAATTCAATATTACAAAAAACAATTATCCGTACATTTATAACCTGTTGTTTTAAACATCATGAGGACTTTTGATAAATTGTAGGAATGGGGTCCTGATATGTAACTGATCTATTGGTCTTGATTTCACAGTTGTCGAATTGCATCAATATCAAATCCCTGCCTGAAAACATTCCAATAGAAAATTCCACAGTTCTGTAATCAATCATAATCCTCAGATTTATTTTCAAATTGAGCTCGTTTTTGTAGAGATGTACTGTAATAAGGGTCTTTATTTAATAGGAAGCGAAGTTAAAATTGATTTAATGTCTATGAAACGTAGAACTGCTCATTAAAAAAATGCATAACTTTCAACATTTGCTAAAAATGTTTTTTGCTTTTCTCATTCACTTTAAAATTCGTCAATCTAATCCCGACCCGGAGGGCCGAGTGTCATATGACAATAGATTGAGTTCGTCGAGATCGGAAAATGTCTGTGTGTGTATGTATGTGTGTATTTGTAAAAAAATGTGACCACTGTTTCTCAAAGATGGCTGGACCGATTTGCACAAAGTTAGTCACAAATGAAAGGTACAACCTTCCCATCGGCTGCTATTGAAATTTTTATTGGTTGGACTTCCGGTTCCGGAGTTACGAGTTGAAGAGTGCAATCACACAGCAAATTCCCATATAAACTGAAATGAAAAATTTTAAAAATCAAATTTGTATTTTTGATGCCAAATGACTTTAAAATGCATGAAACATTGAGATGTTTGACAAAAATTGACTTTTTTGAACTTTGGTACATTTTTGCCTTTCTCATATAGAAAGGTTATGCAATCACTCTAAAAATCGTCAATCATACCGGCCCGGAGAGAGTATGCAGTGAGGGGTTGCTGCTTTAAAATTAAAACTAGTTTAAAATTTCTTAACAAGTTGAAAATTTTCGGCAGGACCTGGACCTCCCGGATCTTTCTCCATGATTAGCCGCTGGTTTCAAGCGATGTTTCAATATCACATAGTATCTCAAGATCGTGGCTGTCGATCCATTGCAATTGTCGATTGTGCAAATCGTACTGAACATGTAATATTCATTTCCACCATTGTATGGAATCGTAGTCTGGACAAATGAGACAAGCACAATTGCGCCACTAGGTGGATTTTTATTTTGGGAATGCGTCGAGTTGAGACGAAAACGTAATATGGGAGCTGTCCATCAATGTCAGCTTCTTTCTCCGAACAGCCTAGATAAGCCGTGTAGTGTCGGTAGTGGTTGTTTCAACCGGCTAAGAATTACACTACGGACTACCTGTTCCGGTGGTAACACCAAACAGGGAACCCCAATTCCATAGTGTCATGCGACCCGTGCTATGGGTAAAATTGTTGAGGGGGTTTAAAATATTCTCAATGCCGAACGGAGCCTGGGAAGAGCTTGGCGTACTCCCCAGTAACTGTCTGTGGTCCACTAGGAGGTTGATAACTCTATTATCTTTCTCCGGAAAAAACCAGCCTAGAAGCCGCGTGGCATCCGGCGGGTTTGAAGTATGTCAGTTATGGAAATAACTGTCAAATTCATTCCCAAAGGTGGCCGCGTCACTTATGAGGAGGCAAAGAGCTTTAGACCTATCAGTCTGACCTCCTTCCTTCTCAAATCAGTGGAACGTTTAATCGACCACTACATTCGGGATGGTAGCTTGGGCGAGCACCCGCTGCATGCAATGCAACATGCATATCAGCGGGGGAAGTCTACTACCACCCTGTTACACAATGTTGTCTACAACATTGAAAAAGCTTTTTCACAAAAGCAATCAAGTTTAGGAGTTTTTCTCGATATTGAAGGTGCTTTTGACAACGTGTCTTTCGAATCCATTTTGGAAGCAGCACGAGATCATGGAGTACCTTCATATATCACGAACTGGATACACGCAATGCTTAGCAACCGACATCTGTGCTCATCGTTAAGACAAGTAGAGATGAGGAAACTGAGTGTCTGCGGATGTCTTCAAGGTGGTGTGCTGTCACCACTTCTATGGAACCTTGTCGCCGATAGCTTGTTGAGAAAACTAAATGAGCTTGGGTTTCCGACGTATGGTTTCGCCGATGATTATCATATAATGATCACTGGTATTTGCATTAACACACTTTTTGATTTGATGCAACAAGTCTTTCGAATCCATTTTGGAAGCAGCACGAGATCATGGAGTACCTTCATATATCACGAACTGGATACACGCAATGCTTAGCAACCGACATCTGTGCTCATCGTTAAGACAAGTAGAGATGAGGAAACTGAGTGTCTGCGGATGTCTTCAAGGTGGTGTGCTGTCACCACTTCTATGGAACCTTGTCGCCGATAGCTTGTTGAGAAAACTAAATGAGCTTGGGTTTCCGACGTATGGTTTCGCCGATGATTATCATATAATGATCACTGGTATTTGCATTAACACACTTTTTGATTTGATGCAACAAGCCTTATGTGTTGTTGAGCGGTGTCTTCATGTTGGACTATCAGTTAATCCAAATAAAACCTCAATGGTGCTTTTCACGCAACGAAGGATTACAACCGGAGCTCGTCCATTGCTGTTTTTTGACTGTGAAATTATTGTCGAAGATCAAGTTAAGTACGTTGGGGTAATTCTCGACTCAAAACTTAATTGGACAGCTCACATCGATTTCAGGATCAAGAAAACCTGCATGGCCTTTGGCCAATGTAGACGGGCTTTCGGCAAATCTTGGGGACTCAAACCTAAGTACATTCAGTGGATCTACACAACAATTGTTAGACCAATACTGGCATACGGGTGCCTTGTTTGGTGGCAGAAAGGAGAAGTCATGACAATCCAATCAAAGTTAAACCATCTTCAGAGGATGGTCTTGATGGCGATGACTGGTGCGTTCTCTACAAAACCTACTGCTGCTCTCGAGGCACTCTTGAACATAAAACCACTACATGTGTTTCTGAAACAAGAAGCACTTTCTTGTGCATACCGTCTTAAGGGCTCTGGAACAGTAACCCAATAGATCGTGTAACTAGCCACACAAGACTGTGGCCCCAAATGGTTACTTGGGATGAATATACACTTGCTCCCAGTGACCTTACACTCACATGTAGTTTTCCACTTAAAACTTTCATTGTGAGAATTCCTCTTCGCGAGGAATGGCTGTCTGGCTGGATGGAGCGACAACTTGAAGAATACGTAGTTTGTTATACGGATGGTTCTTTGTTGGAGGGCCGAGCCGGTGCTGGTGTCTATTGTCATGAGATGAGATTAAACCAATCTCATTCGCTTGGTAGATACTGTACCGTATTCCAAGCAGAAATCTTTACGATTCTGTGTGGCGTACAATCCGCACTTCAACAGGGAATTTGCGGTAAAAGAATCTATTTTTGCTCTGACAGTCAGGCTGCCCTGAAAGCACTTAGTTCGGCAGATTCGAGATCGAAATTAGTAATCGCATGTCGAACTCAAATCGAAGAACTTAGCATTTCAAATGCTATCTACCTTCTATGGGTACCCGGTCATTCCGGTATTACTGGAAATGAATCGGCGGACGAATTGGCTAGAGCTGGCGCTGCGACTGATTTCGTTGGTCCAGAACCAGTTCTAGCACTGTCAATAAGTTGGATAAAGCACAAGATTCGCTCTTGGGCTGCATTCGAACATGCCAACCATTGGCGTAGCTTGAAAACTTGGGTTCAAACAAAGGCTTTTCTGCCGGATGTGAGTCCGAAAATGTCAAGAAATTTGTTGCATTTTTCCAAGCACAACTGCAGTATTCTGGTCAGGGCACTGACTGGACATTGCAAACTCAATTATCACATGGCTACTATTCAGCGCGCTGAGTATTATTCATGTGATCTTTGTGAATCCGATTACGGAACATCATATCATTTGATATGCAATTGCCCTGTATTAATGCAATTGCGCATCCGGATTTTTGGTTGTCCATACATAGATGAACCTATAACAGAGAGCTGAAATTTAAGGATATGCTTTTGTTCCTAACCCAGTGAGGTAAAGAGCTATAGTTTTTTTAGCCGTATTTGAATGACAATATCTCTTCGGGGGTGTTGTCGTTCTGTTATCTCAATATCCCCTAGGGGGTGTTGATATATCCGCTCACTGTTTGAGTAGAGGTTCTAAATCCCTCCGGGGGTTGGAAGTTTTATTCCTGCTGTTGTAGCACCTGCAGATCGTTCAGCATCACTCCGGGGGTGCAGAATGCTCTATTTTAATTGTTCTGTGTCGTTGTTTTCCTTACCCCCAACCTTACCACTTCCCCAATCCTTCCCATCAGGAAAATGATGAAAAGACGATTCTTGGCAAGGCACAAATCTCCGATCAACATGGGGAACGTGCCATTTGAGCCAGACGCTACTGATTCCTGATTCCTGAATATGATTAATAACGAGGATAACACTTCCCGAATTTAGAGAGAAATTTATGAAAAATGACTATTTCCATTCGACTCTAGCAGGTTTTGATCGATTTTGATGAGCATTTGATTTTTGTTGTATGACCAATTATATGTATAGGTCAAATGTTCAAAAACAGTAATTTAAGGTCAAGATAGCGTCATTTTGAAACCGCCAATTTCGGAGGTTTAGTATCTTCGATGAGTTTTACAAACGTTAAACAGCGCATCATTTGATAAAATAATTTTGACGGTATATTGTCCAAGAAGTATTTATGGTGAATTTTCTCAGGTTAATATTCATGACCACAATAAAGTCTCAACACATTCGCTAAAGACACGAACTCTGTTACTATTTTCTGAAAAATTATTCTGCATAATTTTAAAACTGCAAAAATTATGGTTTCGGAATTATGCCATTTGGACAGTAAGATCGATTTTCACCAAACCCCCACCAAACCGAATTTCAGGCTACGCCGCTGACTTCAAGTAAGTAGAAACAAAGTCGTTCTACACTTGTTCACAAGAAACTTCTTCGAATGCTGAATATCTATTATAATACATTGAAACCCCGATTTTATCAGCCAAATATGAACATATGTTTGATGGGCTCTAGCAGACGAACAAAACTGAATTCTTGAGCATGTTTTCCTTATCATGAAGATGGAAATATGCAAAAATAAAAAGTTCATCATAATCAGAAATAGTTATCAGACTACATCAAGGGACGGGAAGAATATTTTAACAGCTTCAGTTTATTATAAAGAAAAAAAAATTGCCCGATTTAGTCAATGTCCCCATTTTGTCAGCCTAAAATACACCATGAGATTGATAAAAATGCGTCTTTATTGTATGTATTATTCACTGTGTTTCACATTAATAGGTACATTTCATTTTGGGGATTTTTTTATTGCATCGAACTACAACAATTTTTAGGTAATTTTCAAGCGGTTTTTTTTATAGACTTCTTCCAAAATTTGGCGAACCTATTCCAATTCGTATACCAATTAATTGGTATACTTAAGGGTTAATATGTTGCAGATAGAGAAAATACTGAAATTTTCAGCTTTTTTCTTACACAATATTACGAAAGCTTATTAAAAAAAATTTCCTAATAAGTTTGTGAAAATTATAAATTATTTGAAATATTTTAATAGTTTAATTTTTTATTTAACCGTGATTTTTTTAATAAATAGTGACCATCGCTTCACAACGTAGTCTATTTTTCATGGCTTGCGGTGAGAACGATCTCTCGAATTGCTGAACTGAAAATTATGGAATAGAAATTAATTTTTAGTATCACGGTGTCTTTTTTTAACAACTTTATGCAAAAAAATTCAGCATCTCTGAAACTTCAGGATATGAAAGAATGGGCTTTCCCCTTTCATTTTTAAACCAAAATCAAAATGATCCGTCGGGGGGTCTAGAGCAACTTTTTATTTTGAAGTTTTTTTTCGTGAAAACAATGATTTTACAATGGAACTAGTTCATATTTCTGCCCCTAGATGAAGCTTTAGACATTCCAACGACACTAAAAGTAAGAATCTGATAGATTATTTAATTGTCTATAACTTTGTTATCAACTAAAAACCTATTTGAAATTATCCCGAAAAGTAGTTTAATATTTTAACGAATTTTAAGTCTAAGTTAGTTTCACAGAAGACCTAGTGGTTTGTCAATTCACACGCACTTTTTTATTTGCCAAATAGTTGTGTTTAGTTCAATAGTGAATTCAGCGGAATTTGAGAGCTTGGAAAGTCTCATCTTTTAGCTGAAAATTATAATTCCCTGATACAGGGCACCATTCATATTTTTGGGATGAGAAGTTTTAGATAAGTGTTGACTAAACTAGTATGATATTAATATTCTTTTTCATGATGGTAAGTGATTCCTCCCGCAGTAACAACATTTTCAATTATGTATGCCTTCTTTTTCATTTTTTCGATTGTTCTCAGGGAAGACTGATAACTATTCTTACATGAATCTCCTACTCTGTTAGCATCTTCGTATAAAATTGACTTGTCCTGAACTTCAACCTTTATATTTGAACAAACTCAATGAAACTTTTAACGCACCATTGCAATATTTCGCGGATTTCATTGCAACGTTTGGTTAGAAAACGCTGATTATCCGTTTTCAAGATTTACTCAATGTGACAAACAGTGAACAAAAAACTTTGAGTTTTGGGATCAAGATAATTTTTTTGGGATATATTCGAGGACTTCTATGTATACATATAAGGTTATTGTTGTACTCAAATCATATTTTGTTTTTAAAAGTAATACATATTGCATAATCTAGGATCAATTTAGTAACAATATCTCGCATAATTGATAGGAAATGGCCGTAAAATCCAACTGCTTTGCGGAGAAAATTTGAATAAATCGTTTCACGCTAACCACTAATGTGGACAGTTACTGCTATGGTTTGCGTTAAATTAGAAACGGTGTGTCCCAACATTTCGTCTTGAACGGAATTATAATAGCTGACTTAAGCGATCATAACCTGAATTGTACGACATATGGCCCTTTCTAAAACACAAATGTAAGCAAACCCAAGCAATACTTTCCGATGAATGGTAGTCACTTCGAACCTATCGGGAAAGATTACAAACCAAAAGCACAAATAGTTTTCTGACTCTGTCAAACATCCTTATTTTCAGAAGTTCAATTAGAATTGTCAACGTAATGAATCCCGTCTAATATTTTCATGCCACTAAACCCAATTATTTTTTGGTAATGTAATAAGTGCGAGAAAACATATTTCCAAACCACTAGGCCTCGTGTGAAACTATCTTAGAAATAACTTTGTTAAAATCTTAAACAGCTTTTCCGGATGATTTCAGATCAATTTTTAGTGGTCAACAAACTTGTAGACAATTAAATTTTTTATGAAATTCTCACTTTTAGTGTTGTTCGAAAGTATAAAGCACCATCTAGGGACAGAAAGATGAACTATCTCCAGTAGTAAAACCTATATTGTTACGAAAAAAACTTAAAAAAAGTTGCTTTGGACCCCCGATGGATTATTTTGATCTTAGTTTCAAATGAAAGGGGAAAGCCCATTCTTTCATATTCCGAAGTTTCAGAGATGCTGAATTTTTTTGCATAAAATTGTTCTAATAAATACACCTTGAGTATTCTTTACAGATTTAACCCGCCGCGCAGATAGCTCTGAATTAGACCCGCTGGTGCCCTAAGACGATTTCACTAGATTTTCAGAGCACTGTGCACACAGTGCATTAACGCAAAGGTTATCGAAAAGATTCGTGAAAATGAAAATTCCAGTAATGATGATGATTTTCCCAAACGGTTCGTTTTCGAGAGGTTTTTATTTGTTCTTTGGCATAAGGATTAGCGATAATACATCAAATCAGGGATACTACTGGGAAGTCACCTTTAGAAAAAGTCGATGTCGAAGTAAAATTTGGAACTATGCACGCATGCACTTCAGAGATAGCGTGATATCAGGAGCTCCGATTTCATTTCAATTTCAGATTTCAATTCAATTTCAGAATTTTGCAATTTAGTGAACAAGGGACCGTAGAAATTAGTCATGGCCGGTGGCGTAGCCCTTTGTACCATTTCTTCTCGGAGGGTTCTTCAAAATTATACCTCAGTTTTCCCCCGTATACGGAGTCTCTCCACAGAAGCAAAACTTCTCATGATTTTCTTCACATTTTGCACACCGTGCCATGTTTTTAGAATGCAACAAAGGCAGTTCAGGCCCTGCTGCACAAAAAGGAGACCAGTTGTGTTAAAAAAACAAAGTTTGAAAGAACAGATCCGGCGAAAGGCTCGAAATAAAGCCAATGGTAAATAAGTTGTTTTTCTTATACTCCCTGTGTTTTGCTGAACGCATACCAGAATTTTCACTGACTGAATCAAAGGGTTCTGGAAGGAGTCAACCCCATATTTCGCAATTGAGAACCCTCTCAGAGACTACACCAACAATCTGCACTTCTCTGGCGGGTTCGTAGACAAAATACTTTGTTGTACACGTTCGAGTGTTGTTTAGTTAGATCACGATGCTGCTAAATGACTTATCTTTGATCTGTAGGTACACCATCCAAAGGACGGTTGTATTGAATGGATATGGTTTGTATTGAAATGGAGACTTATTGGCGTTATTTTTCCATCGGTTTAAAACAACCTCTGTAAACGTTCTCCCCCGCAAATACAATGGTTTTATATTTACCTATCTACGGCCATGCCCTCATCGTTACAGTTCCAAGGAAGATCTCCGTTTGATGGAGCATAGAAAGCCTTTCTTGTTTTTCCTAGGACAATGGGGAGTTTCTGAGTGCTTTATCGGAAAAACTATACCAGATTACCAGATACAAATAGTAGTTTGAGTTCTTTCGTATTTTTATTCCGGGTAACGAGAAAGGCGACATTTAGATTAGAATGGTAATGAGAAGGCAGACACTTAGGCAGTAGAAGGTCGTATTTATGAAAGATCGCGTAGCTTCAACGAATTTTGCAGTATTTCTGGTCTGAGGACGCTCGAAAACTGGCACATTTCGTAGGACTATAGATCTTTGGAAATCTCAAAGGTATAAACAACCCAAGGTTTAAAGGAAATAGATGAAGGTCGTGACTTCCATCGGGTGATATCACGGGTCATGTGTAATCACTATACGTTGCGCAACTCTGGCGTATTGGGGTCGTGAAGAGCGGTCTCGGTGATGGTTATCGCTACATTAAACATGTTGTCTGGTCGTGTTGTAGTGCCAAATCTTCGTTAAACGAATCCCTTCGGCCTCGATAAACACGATAGATATCCAAATTTAGTTATCTCTTCTCTTTTGGTTGACGTGGTAACAGCTACCTGGAAATCTGATCCCATGAGTTTCTAGTGGATTCAAGGAGGCCAGTTGGTGATCCTGTTCATGATGTCCTGACAGTGATCTTCCGTTTGCCAAAAAAACTGCAAGTTTAATTTATTTTCTACCTGTCATTTTTGTCCACCCTCTCCTCACTATCCCTGATGCGGTCTCTGCTACTGATGTTGGAATCAATCCCACTTGTGTATGTCTTTTGTCTTCCTTATAAAAAGCCTACTAATGTTACTCCTTGTTTCAATTTTAATTGAAATGATTATTTTTATTAAAAAACTATAAATTGTGCATCTGGTCTTTAAACATATTTCTTACTACATCCTTTAGTCTGAATAAAATTGCATTAATATTCTTTGTAAATCAATATGAACTCCTTGTTTTAAGATGCAGATGTGTCAAAATGTATTCCACATAGAACAAATATAAAAAATAATTTCAAACAAATCCTAATTATTATTCCACATTTTCAGGAAATTTAAATTATAAAGCAAAGAAATTCATATCTGAAAAAAAAAATATGAAATTGTTGTAGATCGAGAATTTCAGGTGCATGCATTTTGTGCGCGAGACTCATTCGTGGTTAATCTCAGGTTTTGGTGTGTTCCAGACTTTCGAGTGGGTAATTCCCCCCTCGGTAATTTTCAAGAGGGTAGCACTACCCATACTACCCGCGTGTTCCACAGGACCTGGATTGAGAGCTATACATACCTTCTACGCTAATTATTATGACAGTAGCGGTGAGGGCGATCATAAAAGTAGCTGTGCTGTAAACATTCTCCCTGCAAATATAATGGTTTTATATTTACCTATCTACGACCATGCCCGATATTCACCAGAAGATGTCGTTTTTTGCCAACAAATTGAGCGTAACGTTGTGCAAAGTGACAACGTCAAGTAGAAAAAGAAACACAAAACAATCACTTTTATTAAAAACAACAATTGCATTTATCAGGTATGATGCTGAATAAATTCACGAAACTTCAAAGTACTCGCACAACCGATTAACACGAAAAACAAATAGTACAAAAATAAAAGCGATAACGATTGTTCAACAAGTATAAATTAAAAACAAACTACTAGCTTTGTTCACGATCGGGGTATAGCAAACAGTGATGCCAAATTTTAATTAACAAGTTACAATTTTCTCTAGTTACAAAAATGAGTACTCGAGAGTTCCAAGTATTTAGGGGTACTTGAATATGGAACGTATTTTAGACAAACGTTTACAAGATGTAGAAGACGCTAAATTGGAATGAGTAAAAAAATATCTAAAAAATCGTTTCACGAAACTTTACACGCATTTGCTAATCAAATCGTGTTCCGCCGTGATGAAGGACGCAACAAACGTCAAGGTTATCTCCATGGATAGAAATATATCTGTGAAATCCAAGTTTTGCGTTGAAAGGAATGTTCGAACAAAGTGAATGTCGAAATTTGCTTTACTCTTCTAATTGAGAAGGCGATTTGTATATGCGGAAAATAGGTTCAACTCCTCTTTCCATCATCAGACGTCTCGCTACTATTACTGATTCTGTGACTTCACCCGAAGTTTGCGTTAGCTCAACTTTATGAAATTTTAAATGATAGTGATCATGTCGTAATCATAAAAATCCTGAAACACATTTTTTTCGTTTGACTCTCGTGGGTAATGGGTTAGAGTCTATCTTCGACAATATTATCAGACAACTGAGAACAACAATTTATTAATCTATTTAAGTAGATTCTTTGACAGATCCTATTTTTTCTGAAATTGATACTTTTTATATCGTTGGACTTCCAATTTAAAAATATCGACTGATTTTTCTAGTTCAGAAGAATTCTTAGATCCCTGACTCTATGGTAAAAGTCAAAATGTAAAGTGTATGCATAAAACAACTGATTTTACTACAAAGCAAGAATAAGAACCTTAGCACTGTTCACTTTTAGCAATCTTGCAAAACCGTTGGGACTTGATAAGATTACTTAGATTAAGTCAATATTATATGTGAAAATTTGAAGGTTTTATTTCGGATTTCATGCGTTTTTGGACAATGCAAAATATATACTTCAATGATTTAATCTATTAATGGAAACTACCCAGAATTTAATCTACTGAGAGAACTGCTTAGAAATTGTTTACTAATCGGTTCTAAGTAATTTTTCTCCGATCAGAAGAAAATCACGCAGAAATGATTACTGAAAGCTTCTAATTTACGTCAAATTTGTTAAATGTAACATTGATGACACCACCAAAATAACTAGAAACTCTAAATATGAGCTCAATACCTTCAACATCACTTGCTTGAGACATATTGAAGAAAACACATCGCATTTACTCCTCCTTTTTCGAAGAGCGCTTCTTTTGGGGTTGTCTGTTTTTAAATTACAGCAAATTATCCGTTTGATGTGAAATTTTTGCAAAACTTTTGTCAATTCGTTTAAAAATATGTTGACACTAATCTGCTCAGTAATTGGTTTGTTTTTGAATAAAAATAATTGGCTTTAGCTTCTTTTACAATCATCATCAAGATTGGAAGAGATGTATGACTTCTTGAAGAAAGTTGTAATGTTTGTCTGATTACAGGTTTGTTTTATCACTTTTTCTGAAATAGTTTCAATTAAATTTGTTGCACCAGTTGTACGGATAACGAAGACAAAAATATCGTTGTATTCAACCCGAAGATCAGAGCACAATTCCGAAAGCACTCGTGTTGAGTGTTTAGAAAAGATAGAAGAGGTGCTCTTGAGTCGATTTCGGTTGGTCCTTGCTATCTCGCTATTGTACATTTCCGTGTCATCATCGTAGTAGCCGTCTTTATGTTCGCGAATGTCTGATTTCGTCCTTGCTTCTTGCCCTTACAAGAGTCAACTTCCTCAATGATGGGACTGGTTTGAGGTACTTAACGCAGCTTTTGCAGTAGGGATCTTTAATTTGGAAAAATTGTGCCAGTTTTTCACATTTATTGATAGCAGGTGTCCTTACGAGTACACCCATATCATTCTTAAACCTTAATTATTATTTTCTGATTTTTAAATTTAAAAAAAAAACAAATTAAATTCAACCAACAAACTGACAGTTGTCCGACTAAATGACGTATCAGCAAATATCTCGTTCGCCTCATTGTTAACCGGGACAGCACCCCACACAGCATGATCTGGTACTTTGTCAATCCGCTAACAGCCTGCCATTCCAAGTTTCATCTGCAAACTATGGTAGATCTGATAAGGCAACCTATAGAGTCGTGCAAGACGCATGGGTTTGGATGTGTTATTGTCCTAAAAGGAAACAAACTAAAAATGTTTTTTTTTTTTTCAATAGTTTCGGGCCTAAAAATTGGAAAAGGACTGAGATATTAACTCACGGTACTAATCTGCATCAGAATATGCCTTAACCCGAACACCCCTAAAGATCCCTTTTGTCAATATTACCTGACGAGCAGCCACAAATTTTGCAATTTTAATGTAGAATACATTAAAGCTTTCAATATAGGGGTCCCGTTTCAAAATATCGGCTGCGGCGCCGCGTCAGATTTTGAACGTTAATAACTTTTATCATACTTAACAGAATGATTTGATTTTTAGGCCAATTTGTTAGAAATATGTTCCTCTATGCTGTATTAAAGTTTGAAGTATGTATAACATGTACTAATAACAAAAAATTGTGTTTTGAAAAATCTTTCGAAAACGACTCGGAAAAGTGAAAATTTTCAGCCCATCCCGCAAAGAGCCGTCAATATGGTGGACCAACCGAACAATAAAATAATGAAAAGTTTATATATAGGTCCACTACATGTTTGTTCCTATGATTATTCGTATTTGGTTGCCTGACGAGAGCAGTTGGTGGGGGAAAGACGGCTCATGCACGGCACGAGAACGAGCGAGAAAGCGATAGTAGTACATATTAGCGCGATTATATAAATATCTGTCGGTCGGTTTTTATCATCATTCGTATTCGTTCAAGTACTAGCAAGCAGCCAGTCCACCGAAGGAAAGCAGTTGGCAATGACGAAGGTCCGAAAAAGTGGCCCAGCTACTGGTGGCCAATCGCAACCAACTACCGATCAGGAACTGTCGCTCTGCAAGAATTTCGCCCCAACTAAAGGGCAACAGAGCAACTAATCTGTATGCTATCGTTCCAGCGTCTGGTTCGTGAGATTGTACAGGACTCAGTCGTAATGATGCTCCGAGAAGCCAACGATGCCTACTTGGTCGGTTTGTTCGAGGATGCAAAATAGTGCGCCAAGCGCATAACTTTCAGGCCAAATACATTAAGGTGGCTCGCCGTGTCCGCGGGGAGTGCGTCTGAATTATGCTTGCGCAATAAAACAACAAACGGTTCATTACAGGACCAATTAATTGTGTTCTAATATGAGTTAAACTGAAATTTACATTTTATGGTGCATAACAAATAATTTTCAGAAAGCTATATAAGAAATACGATGTGTGGAAAGTAAGAAAGAGAATTTAAATTATCCTCTCTCGCTCGTTTTCGTGCACTGCTTTTCCATTCCTTTCTGCTGCTAATACCATTATAACTAAAACGAATGTGCGTGTTCCTTCACCATCCCATAGCCAGTATCAGCGCTAACAAATAAGACAAAAGAATTTAAATTTGTGAAAATCTTTTCCTTCCTTCTTTTCAAATCTGCAACATTCTTTGAAAATATTGTTGGAATGTTTTTATTGAAAAACTGAACATGCAAGTTTGCTAGCACAGGCCACTAGATTGAAGGCGATGGAAAGACAGAATATTCGTTTTGGTTATGCTAGTATTGGTAGCCGAACGGAAAGGAAAGGCACAAGAATGGCACGAAAACGAGCGAGAGAGCGATAGTAGTGCTTTCTCGTGTGTTCATATATGAATATTGGTCGGTCGGTTTTTCTCATCATTCGTATTCGTTCAAGCACTAGCAAGCAGCCAGTCCATCGGAGAAAAGCAGTTGGCAATGATGACGGTCCGAAAAAGTGCCCCAGCTACTGGTGGCCCATCGCAACCAACTACCGATCAGAAACTGTCGCCATGCCAGTATTTCGCCCCAACTAAAGGGCAACGGAGCAACTAATCCGCTGGCTAACATTGCAGCGTCTGGTTCGTAAGGTTGTGTATTACTTCAAAGTCGAGCTACGCTTACAAAACTCAGCTGTAATGAAGCCAGTGATGCCTACTTGGTCGGTTTGTTTGAGGATACAAAATAGTGCGCCAAGTACGTAACGTAACAAAAGAAATCAAACTGACTCACAGTGTCCGCTGGGAGTGGGCGTAAATTACAATAAAAGCAACGGTTCTTTTCAGGACCAATCAATTGTGTTCTAGCGAGAGTTAAACTGAAACTTCCATTTCAAAATGTGTAACAAATTTTCAACAAGCAACATAATACGTTGTGTGGAAAGAAGTAGCTTGCACACGGAATAAAAATTTAAATTATCCTCTCGCTCGTTTCGTGCACTGCTTTTCCATTCCTTTCTGCTGCTATTATCAGTATAACCAAAATGAATGTGCGTGTTCCCTCACCATCAGTGTGATCAGTGTTGCTTCAATTGCATGTGTTTAAGAGAAACGTTGAAGTCGCATGCTTCTATTCGAGCTTTTTGGCAGCCTCCGTGAACTAACCGCATTAAATTATTTGTTTGTGCAGCTCCGTGCTAGTAGCAAACAAAATGGCCCTACCAGCGTCTCATTCGTGAGATTGTGCAGGATTTCAAAATCGAGCTAAGCTTATGAAGTTCAGCCGTAATGGTACCCGAAGCAGCCAGTCTTGTCGTTTGGTCGAGGCTACAAAACAGTTGGCCAGGCACGTAACTATCATGCCAAATATATCCAACGATCCAGCGCATCACCATCAACACCAACGCCGAAACCAAAGGTTCTTTTCAGAACCACCATTATTACCATAGAGAATTATTTGAAAATTTCCCATTCAAACGTGAAGCTGTTGAATATTATTAGATTTAAATTAACGTCTCGAATTGAAATCACGACGCTCCGGTTATGTCACAGACATTACCCATCCATCTTTTTTTGTTGTGACCACGACTAACAGTTTAATATAGACACCCCATTTCAATATTTCGGAAGGAACAGAAGGTCGAGTTTTGAAAAGTTTGTAACTTTCATTGTACTTAACCAAATTACACAATGTTCTCACTAATGATTCAGAAATATGACCAGGAATCTTCTATTAGATTTGTAAGTATGTATAATTTACATGAATGAAGAAAAATTGATTTTCAGGAATCAATTATTATCTGTTCTGCCATTGGCCAGTACTATGAGACTTCCTCATACTAACAATTCATTTCATCGTTAGCCATCTCCCTCACCTAGGGCCAACAACGCCAACAAAAACGGCCCTTTTCAGGACCACCATCATTTTTGTAAAGAATAATTTGAAATATTCCTCGCCCAAATCACCTTTTGTCTGAAAATTCCAATGAGTATCAACATATTTGAAGAACGTGTTCCTTATGTATTCTACATCTCTCCGGTTATGTCGCAGACATTACCCACCCATCTTTTTTACATTTCTTATAAAAGAAATGTATAGAATTCGCTCAAACCTTCAAGATTTTTTCCGAGGCCCGGAGGGCCGAGTCTAATATACCTATCGACTCAGCTCGACGATTTGGGACAATGTCTGTGTGTGTGTGTCTGTGTGTGTATGTAACGGACAAATTCTCATTCGTGTTTCTCAGCAATGGCTGAACCGATCTTATCCAAACCAATTTTAAATGAAAGAACTAAAAAAACAGTATGAACGCTATTAATTTGTTTTTCATTCTGATGTTTAGTTTCCAAGATATGAATGGATGAATGCGTAAAAATGGCGTTTTTTGCAGTTTTTTTTTTAATTATCTGCCGAAATTGACAATATAGATTAACAATTTATATGTTTTTAGACAGCTTTAACGAATACCTTTCTAACAAGCTATAGATTGTTGAATTCGGACTATTATCAAAAGAGATATTTAACGTTAAATGCGGACGAAAGATTTTTATCATTTCCCATTGCCAGAAATATGACCAAAAACATGTAATCTATTATTAACGCCAAAACGGCTTATTTTAGGTCAATAGTATCTTCAAAGAATTTAATGGAGGAAATATGCCCTTTCTTTTGTTATTGTGCTTTTGGTGATTAATCTCCCTATGAGTGAGATATTTTCACAAATTTTCTTGGAAGTGATTATATCGAAATGATGCCTTCTACAAATTTGTAGCTCTTACTTTTGCGAATAACTTTACTAAAAGACTTCAAATATCTATTTTGAATACTTTAAAAGTTATGGCTTGTTGTTTGTGGATGACTCTTTGTCGCCTATTTATTGTTCAATATAGAAATAATCCATTGAAATAAGCCAAACATTATTTCGACAAATCGAATTTTGTATTTCATTTTTCTATCTACAACCGCTAGAAATAATCACCGAACACTTCCAAGTTGTCTGGAAGGAACTTGATAACTTATCAGTGCAAAAATGTTCATTTGTGCGAACCTTCTGACTGCAATTTTTCTAACTAATGACCATCGGATCGATCTGAAACATATCGGAAAATGAAAAGCGAAATAAATAACTCCAAGCAACAGCGTAGCCCAGAGAAGGTTTTGGGGTTTAACACCATACAACGCCCCTCACCCCCCCCCCCTCACCACACTAAAAAAAATATTGGATTGAAGTTGAAAATTTATTGTTGCAGACTGATTTAATTCAATATTACAATAACAATTATCTGATCCGTAGATTGATAACCTGTTGTTGTAAACATCATGAGGACTTTTGATAAATTGTCGGAATGGGGTCCTGATATGTAACTGATCTATTGGTCTTGATTTCACAGTTGTCTAATAGCATCAATATCAAATTCCTGCCTGAAAACATTCCAATAGAAAATTACAGAGTTCTGTAATCAATCATAGTCCTCAGATTTATTTTCAAATTGATCTCGTTTTTGTAGAGATGTACTGTAATAAGGGTCTTTATTTAATTGGAAGAGAAGTTAAAATTGATTTAATGTCTATGAAACATAGAACTGCTCACCAAAAAAATGCATAACTTTCAACATTTGCTAAAAATGTTCTTGCCTTTCTCATTCACTCTAAAATTCGTCAATCTAATCCCGACCCGGAGGGCCGAGTGTCATATGCCAATCGACTGAGTTCGTCGAGATCGGAAAATGTCTGTGTGTGTATGTATGTGTGTATGTGGAAAAAATGTGACCTCTGTTTCTCAGAGATGGCTGGACCGATTTGCACAAAGTTAGTCTCAAATGAAAGGTACAACCTTCCCATCGGCTGCTATTGAATTTTTTATTGATTGGACTTCCGGTTCCGGAGTTACGAGTTGAAAAGTGCAATCACACAGCAAATTCCCATATAAACTGAAATGAAAAATTTTAAAAATCAAATTTGTATTTTTGATGCCAAATGACTTTAAAATGCATGAAACATTGAGATGTTTGACAAAAATTGACTTTTTTGAACTTTGGTACATTTTTGTCTTTCTCATATAGAAAGGTTATGCAATCACTCTAAAAATCGTCAATCATATCGGCCCGGAGGGAGTATGCAGTGAGGGGTTGCTACTTTAAAATTAAAACTAGTCTAAAATTTCTTAACAAGTTGAAAATTTTCGGCAGGATCTGGACCTCCCGGACCTTTCTCCATGATCCGCCGCTGGTTTCAAGCGATGTTTCAGTATCACATAGTATCTCAAGATCGTGGCTGTCGATCCATTGTATGTATGTGCAAATCGTACTGAACATGAAACATTCATTTCCACCATTGTATTGAACATAACCAGCCATGGAATCGTAGTCTGGACAAATGAGACAAGCACAATTGCACCACTAGGTGGATTAAGACAGGTTTTTATTTTGGGAATGCGTCGAGTTGAGACGAAAACGTAATATGATTAATAACGAGTATAACACTTTCCGAATGTAGAGAGAAATTTATGAAAAATGACGATTTCCATTCGATTCTAGCAGGTTCTGATCGATTTTGATGAGCATTTGATTTTTGTTGTATGATCTATTATATGTATAGGTCAAATGTTTAAAATCAGTAATTTAAGGTCAAGATAGCATCATTTTGAAACCGCCAACTTCGGAGGTTTAGTATCTTCGATGAGTTTTACAAACGTTAAACAGCGCATCATTTGATAAAATAATTTTGACGGTATATCGTCCAAGAAGTATTTATGGTGATTTTTCTCGGGTTAATATTCATGACTACAATAAAGTCTCAACAAATTCGCTAAAGACACGAACTCTGTTACTGTTTTCTGAAAAATTATTTCTACATAATTTTTAAAAACTTCAAAAATTACGGTTTCGGAATTATGCCGTTTGGACAGTATGATCGATTTTCACCAAACCCCCACCAAACCGAATTTCTGGCTACGCCGCACAGTGGGACGGAATCGAAAAAAGCCGGACATTGATATTTGCGACGAACCTATTGGTTATGGCACTTTGATGTCTTCGGAAAGGTTTCTTTATTTTTTAAGTAGTTTAATATAAGGTTGGAAAAATTTTATTTAAGGGGGTATATACGCAGATAAAAAAAATAACTTTGCAAGTTGTTTCCAAAATTGATAGTCATGTATGGAAAGTTTGTAGACGAAATGATTTTATGAAACTTTGTTGAAGTAGCGAAATGGCTATTTGTTAAGCGAAAAAAGTTATTGGGTGAAATTGAAGTACATGTCGGAATACCCCCTTAAAAAGTGTTTTTTCATTGCAACTTTTTTATTTGATTTTTTACAGTTTCTCGATGTTCTAGAAAGTTGTAGATGCTTTCAAAGCACACCTTTTTGCGGAATAGGCCAACTCGGTATCTCTTCGTTTTTAGGGTGTATGTTTGTTTGGTTTCTTTGGGCTAACTTTATGGGGCTATGGTTTGTAGAGTAGCAGGTAGTAGCAGCTAAATTTAGTTTTTTGATGTTCAGCAAGAAATACCCAATTGAAACATATACAAATCATAGCGGGATCTAATAGGATCCTTGCAATAATGTGGCATAAAATAGACTAGCGTTGCAATAAATTATTTGTATTATGAAGCATGAAAAATAAACTATTATGCGAAATTAATAAACATTTGAAATACTATAGTTCATTCCATATATTTCGACATTCAAAGTTAATTTTTTGTTATTAACATGCTCATAAGTCATCAGTGTCCTACCAATTATCTTCTTGGTCATTGAATGAACAAGGTATTTCGTTGCTTAGAATACTCGGTTATATTATTACCTTGTTCATCCAAAGACGAAGAAGATAATTAGCAGGACACTGATGACTAATGAGCATGTTAATAACAAACAAATTAATGTCCAAATATATGGAATGAACCATAATATTTCAAATGTTTATTAATTTCGCATAATAGTTTATTTTTCATGCTTCAATATACAAATAATTTATTGAAACGCTAGTCTATTTTACGCCACATTATTCCAAGGATCCTATTAGATCCCGCTATGATTTATATATGTATCAATTGGGTATTTCTTGCTGAACATCAAAAAACTAAATTTAGCTGCTACTACCTGCTACTCTACAAACCATAGCCCCTTAAAGTTAGCCCAAAAAACCAAACGAACAGACATACACCCTAAAAACGAAGAGATACCGAGTTGGCATATTCCGCAAAAAGATGTGTTTTGAAAGCATCTACAACTTTCTAGAACATCGAGAAACTGTAAAAAATCAATTAAAAAAGTTACAATGAAAAAACACTTTTTAAGGGGGTATTCCGATATGTACTTCAATTTCACCTAATAACTTTTTTCACTTAACAGATAGCCATTTCGCTACTTCAACAAAGTTTCATAAAATCATTTCGTCTACAAACTTTCCATACATGACTATCAATTTTGGCATTAACTTGCAAAGTTATTTTTTTTATCTGCGTATATACCCCCTTAAATAAAATTTTTCCAACCTTATATTAAACTACTTAAAAAATAAAGAAACCTTCCCGAAGACATTAAAGTGCCATAACCAATAGGTTCGTCGCAAATATCAATGTCCGGCTTTTTTTGATTCCGTCCCACTGTGCGCCGCTGACTTCAAGTAAGTAGAAACAAAGTCGTTCTACACTCGTTCACAAGAAACTTCTTCGAATGCTGAATATCTATTATAATACATTGAAACCCTGATTTTATCAGCCAAATATGAACATATGTTTGATGGGCTCTAGCAGACGAACAAGACTGAATTCGAGTATATCCTTTCTTGAGCATGTTTTCCTTGTCATGAAGATGGAAATATGCAAAAATAAAAAGTTCATCATAATCAGAAATAGTTATCAGACTACATCAAGGGACGGGAAGAATATTTTAACAGCTTCAGTTTATTATAAAGAAAAAAAATTGCCCGATTTAGTCAATGTCCCCATTTTGTCAGCCTAAAATACACCATGAGACTGATAAAAATGGGTCTTTATTGTATGTATTATTCACTGTGTTTCACATTAATAGGTACATTTCATTTTTGGGGATTTTTTATTGTATCGAACTACAACAATTTTTAGGTAATTTTCAAGGGGTTTTTTTATAGACTTCTTCCAAAATTTGGCGAACCTATTCCAATTCGTATACCAATTAATTGGTATACTTAAGGGTTAATATGTTGCAGATAGAGAAAATACTGAAATTTTTAGCTTTTTTCTTACACAATATTACGAAAGCTTATTAAACAATTTTTCTTAATAAGTTTGTGAAAATTATAAATTATTTGAAATTTTTTAATAGTATAATTTTTTATTTAACCGTGATTTTTTAATAAATAGTGACCATCGCTTCACAACGTAGTCTATTTTTCATGGCTTGCGGTGAGCACGATCTCTCGAATTGCTGAACTGAAAATTATGGAATAGAAATTAATTTTTAGTATTCTTTACTTTACTCGCCGCGCAGATAGCTCTGAATTAGACCCGCTGGTGCCCTAAGACGATTTCGCTAGATTTTCAGAGCACTGTGCACACAGTGCATTAACGCAAGTGACGGAAGGTTATCGAAAAGTTTCGTGAAAATGAAAATTCCAGTAATGATGATGACTTTCCCAAACGGTTCTTTTTCGAGAGGTTTTTTTTTGTTCTTTGGCATTAGGATTAGCGATAATAATTCAAATCAAGGATACTACTGGGAAGTCACCTTTAGAAAAAGTCGATGTCGAAGTAAAATTTGGAACTATGCACGCATGCACTTCAGAGGTAGCGTGATATCCGGAGCTGCGATTTCATTTCAACCGTTTTTTGTGAATATGGCGATACTTACAAATGTAAACATAAGGCTTTTTTCATACATGCGAATGAGGGCTTTGAAACGCAACCAATTAACCTAAAAATTTTGATTCTACGATATTGCTTTCTTAAACTACAGCAAAAAATACAAAGGGCGAAACTGTATTTTTGTTTGTTTATTTAAAGTCTTGCCCTCCACGCTCCATGCAAACAAACAAGGCGATACTTTTTTTGCTAGCAGTTTAGAAGCGAAACTGTCATTTTCGTATTTTTTTTAGGATTATCAAGCTGATACCAGCTGTAAATAGTAATATTGATCGCTATTGAAAAAAACCCGGACGAAATCGGTGGTGTAGAACGGTAGTTATTGTAAAAAAACGTAAGAACGATACTTCAATGCTGATAGGTGGGACCGAAAAAGTAAACAATCGCCAAAGGGGCGCTACTATCATTTTGTTAATGTCAATAGCAAAAACAAATTTTAATTTAATAATTTCAAATACTTTATGAAGTTTTGGGTTTCGATCACTGAATCATGCAATCTAGGATATAAAAAACACAATAGTTCTTAAATAGGAAATAAAAGTCTGGAAATATTCACTGTTGATTTTCTTTGAATGGTGTCACTGCTAGTATCGCCCTTTTCGAGAAAAAGCGTTGATTTCTTAGTTCTCAGTCGCGTTGGTAATTTGAGTAAAGTATTAACTTCAAATCGATTAAAAAAAAATGCGATTTTTTTGGCTCAGTACAATATATAACCCCTTTAGGAAAATTCAGTTTTCCCACCACAATTTAGATATTTTATTAACAGAGCATTAACAATAATTCGTAGCTATGTCTATTTTATGGGCCATTTTTTCGCTTCCCATTGATTTGATTTGAGATTTCTAGCACTGATGTTGTCCTATGCTGATTTGAACGATTCTCTGAGTCCTGCCACTTTCCCATGCAGTATGTGTTATCAAAAACATCGCTAAGCATCAAGTTCTAAATGTTCTCAAACGATATAATATCCGAAGAGAGTGATAAGAGTTATGAGAAATGTCTCATCACACTGTTAGGTGGATTAAAAGCGAAAAATTCTCTGTGTAATGATATTATTGCACATAAACACTATTTTGCATACCGTGAAGTGGTTTCTACACGTGCCCTTCGGAATGGATTTCATTTTTCCCAAATGTAACATGAATCTTCAAGTAAGCGGTATCCGATCTTGTAGCGGAAAATTCATTTTCGTCCATATAGAGAAGGATCTTAACTACAACATTTGCTGAGCGCTATGAGCGCTTAATGCCTGACATGGTAGAACTCGATAAAAGCGGCTTCCGAAAGTCTGACTTCCATTTACACGTTCAGGAAATGTTCCACATTCTGAATGCTCGGTCCTTTGAGATTCATCAATAATTTTATAATCACCGTATTCGTATTACCGCTTGTTATTTGCTCACACAATGTGCACTAAGAGCGAAATACATCGATGAAAAATATAGCAGCACAAAAACACTGAACGACCGCACAAAGAGAAACTTGAAAACGAAAAAGATGGGTGGGTAATGTCTGCGACATAACCGGAGAGATGTAGAATACATAAGAAACACGTTCTTCAAATATGTTGATACTCATTGGAATTTTCGGACAAAAGGTGATTTGGGCGAGGAATATTTCAAATTATTCTTTACAAAAATGATGGTGGTCCTGAAAAGGGCCGTTTTTGTTGGCGTTGTTGGCCCTAGGTGAGGGAGATGGCTAACGATGAAATGAATTGTTAGTATAAGGAAGTCTCATAGTACTGGCCAATGGCAGAACAGATAATAATTGATTCCTGAAAATCAATTTTTCTTCATTCATGTAAATTATACATACTTACAAATCTAATAGAAGATTCCTGGTCATATTTCTGAATCATTAGTGAGAACATTGTGTAATTTGGTTAAGTACAATGAAAGTTACAAACTTTTCAAAACTCGACCTTCTGTTCCTTCCGAAATATTGAAATGGGGTGTCTATATTAAACTGTTAGTCGTGGTCACAACAAAAAAAGATGGATGGGTAATGTCTGTGGCATAACCGGAGCGTCGTGACTTCAATTCGAGACGTTAATTTAAATCTAATAATATTCAACAGAATCACGTTTGAATGGGAAATTTTCAAATAATTCTCTATGGTAATAATGGTGGTTCTGAAAAGAACCTTTGGTTTCGGCGTTGGTGTTGATGGTGATGCGCTGGATCGTTGGATATATTTGGCATGATAGTTACGTGCCTGGCCAACTGTTTTGTAGCCTCGAACAAAACGACAAGACTGGCTGCTTCGGGTACCCTTACGGCTGAACTTTATAAGCTTAGCTCGACTTTGAAATCCTGTACAATCTCACGAATCAGACGCTGGTAGGGCCATTTTGTTTGCTACTAGCACGGAGCTGCACAAACAAATAATTTAATGCAGTTAGTTCACGGAGGCTGCCAAAAAGCTCGAATAGAAGCATGCGACTTCAACGTTTCTCTTAAACACATGCAATTGAAGCAACACTGATCACACTGATGGTGAGGGAACACGCACATTCATTTTGGTTATACTGATAATAGCAGCAGAAAGGAATGGAAAAGCAGTGCACGAAACGAGCGAGAGGATAATTTAAATTTTTGTTCCGTGTGCAAGCTACTTCTTTCCACACAACGTATTATGTTGCTTGTTGAAAATTTGTTACACATCTTAAAATGAAAGTTTCAGTTTAACTCTCGCTAGAACACAATTGATTGGTCCTGAAAAGAACCGTTGCTTTTATTGTAATTTACGCCCACTCCCAGCGGACACTGTGAGCCAGTTTGATTTCTTTTGTTACGTTACGTACTTGGCGCACTATTTTGTATCCTCAAACAAACCGACCAAGTAGGCATCACTGGCTTCATTACGGCTGAGTTTTGTAAGCGTAGCTCGACTTTGAAGTAATACACAACCTTACGAACCAGACGCTGCAATGTTAGCCAGCGGATTAGTTGCTCCGTTGCCCTTTAGTTGGGGCGAAATACTGGCATGGCGACAGTTTCTGATCGGTAGTTGGTTGCGATGGGCCACCAGTAGCTGGGGCACTTTTTCGGACCGTCATCATTGCCAACTGCTTTTCTCCGGTGTACTGGCTGCTTACTAGTGCTTGAACGAATACGAATGATGAGAAAAACCGACCGACCAATATTCATATATGAACACACGAGAAAGTACTACTATTGATCTCTCGCTCGTTTTCGTGCCATTCTTGTGCCTTTCCTTTCCGTTCGGCTACCAATACTAGCATAACCAAAACGAATATTCTGTCTTTCCATCGCCTTCAATCTAGTGGCCTGTGCTAGCAAACTTGCATGTTCAGTTTTTCAATAACAACATTCCAACAATATTTTCAAAGAATGTTGCAGATTTGAAAAGAAGGAAGGAAAAGATTTTCACAAATTTAAATCCTTTTGTCTTATTTGTTAGCGCTGATACTGGCCATGGGATGGTGGGGGAACACGCACATTCGTTTTAGTTATAATGGTATTAGCAGCAGAAAGGAATGGAAAAGCAGTGCACGAAAACGAGCGAGAGAGGATAACTTAAATTCTCTTTCTTTCTTTCCACACATCGTATTTCTTATATAGCTTGCTGAAAATTATTTGTTTTACACCATAAAACGTAAATTTCAGTTTAACTCATATTAGAACACAATTAATTGGTCCTGTAAAGAACCGTTTGTTGTTTTATTGCGGGAACATAATTCAGACGCACTCCCCGCGGACACGGCGAGCCACCTTAATGTATTTGCGCTTGGCGCACTATTTTGCATCCTCGAACAAGCCGACCAAGTAGGCATCGTTGGCTTCTCGGAGCATCATTACGACTGAGTCCTGTACAATCTCACGAACCAGACGCTGGAACGATAGCATACAGATTAGTTGCTCTGTTGCCCTTTAGTTGGGGCGAAATTCTTGCAGGGCGACAGTTCCTGATCGGTAGTTGGTTGCGATGGGCCACCAGTAGCTGGGCCACTTTTTCGGACCGTCGTCATTGCCAACTGCTTTGCTCCGGTGGACTGGCTGCTTGCTAGTACTTGAACGAATACGAATGATGATAAAAACCGACCGACAGATATTTATATAATCGCGCTCATATGTACTACTATCGCTTTCTCGCTCGTTCTCGTGCCGTGCATGAGCCGTCTTTCCCCCACCAACTGCTCTCGTCAAGCAACCAAATACGAATAATCATAGGAACAAACATGTAGTGGACCTATATATAAACTTTTCATTATTTTATTGTTCGGTTGATCCACCATATTGACGGCTCTGTGCGGGATGAGCTGAAAATTTTCACTTTTCCGAGTCGTTTTCGAAAGATTTTTCAAAACACAATTTTTTGTTATTAGTACATGTTATACATACTTCAAATTTTAATACAGCATAGAGGAACATATTTCTAACAAATTGGCCTAAAAATCAAATCATTCTGTTAAGTATGATAAAAGTTATTAACGTTCAAAATCTGACGTGGCGCCGCAGCCGATATTTTGAAACGGGACCCCTATATTGAAAGCTTAAATGTATTCTACATTAAAAGAGAAAGATATGTGCAACAAGAGCTGCACAATTTCGTACAAAGAGTCAGTTTTTTGTGCCTCCCCTCACTGGCGAGCCGGTAGGAAGGCGAATCAAACTCCAATTCAGATGAAGATTGATCGGAATGACGTTTTTAAAATGTTTTTGGCTGCCTTCTCAGCTTCCGTGCGCGTGGGACCAAGATTCCCACTAAAGACCCTCTTTATTTCTACTCTTTGAGGTGTGCAGCCATGGAGTAGTATGCACGTATGGGAGCAACACACATCGCATTGAAGAGGTTTATTGTGAAAGAGAAGAGCGGTGGTTCGCATAAAAAGTGCAAAAAGCGTTTTTTATTCTTCACTTTATTTGCTCGTAGGTGCATTACATCCCTGACTGTATTTGGCCGGAGCACCACTTCTTGCTTCTGCTACTCACTCATCTCTATAGATTACTACAGCATGATTTATAGTAATAGTTTCTTTGGTATTCAGGAAAAACACACAATATAAGAGTAACTATTTAGTCTAGTCTAGTCCTTCGCATCGCACTGGCTCGAACAAAAGCATGAAGCACACGGAATTTTGTGACTATTGTCTTTGGTGGTTGGAAATAGGCTTCTTCAACATTTCCTCAAGAATTTGATCAAACCAAATGAGCTAAAAATTATGTTTAAAGTCACCGAAAAACACGTTTTTAAAAATCTATTTTTGGGAAATTTCGAGGGTGGCCCTCTGGCTACGTTCCTGGTCTAGATCAATAATGACTAACCAAAGCCCACCACGACGGCAAATGAATCAAATGAATCAAATGAATCAAATGAATCAAATGAATCAAAGGAATCAAATGAATCAAATGAATCAAATGAATCAAATGAATCAAATGAAACAAATGAAACAAATGAAACAAATGAATCAAATAAATCAAATGAATCAAATGAATCAAATGAATCAAATGAATCAAATGAATCAAATGAATCAAATGAATCAAATGAATCAAATGAATCAAATGAATCAAATGAATCAAATGAATCAAATGAATCAAATGAATCAAATGAATCAAATGAATCAAATGAATCAAATGAATCAAATGAATCAAATGAATCAAATGAATCAAATGAATCAAATGAATCAAATGAATCAAATGAATCAAAGGAATCAAATGAATCAAATGAATCAAATAAATCAAATGAATCAAACGAATCAAATGAATCAAATGAATAAAATGAATCAAACGAATCAAACGAATCAAATGAATCAAATGAATACAATGAATCAAATAAATCAAATGAATCAAATGAATCAAATGAATCAAATGAATCAAATGAATCAAATGAATCAAATGAATCAAATGAATCAAATGAATCAAATGAATCAAATGAATCAAATGAATCAAATGAATCAAATGAATCAAATGAATCAAATGAATCAAATGAATCAAATAAATCAAATGAAACAAATGAATCAAATGAATCTAATGAATCAAATGAATCAAATGAATCAAATGAATCAAATGAATCAAATGATTCAAATGAATCAAATGAATCTAATGAATCAAATGAATCAAATGAATCAAATGAATCAAATGAATCAAATGAATCAAATGAATCAAATGAATCAAATGAATCAAATGATTCAAATGATTCAAATGAATCAAATGAATCAAATGAATCAAATGAATCAAATGAATCAAATGAATCGTATGAATCAAATGAATCAAATAAATCAAATGAAACAAATGAATCAAATGAATCAAATGAATCAAATGAATCAAATAAATTAAATAAATCAAATGAATCAAATGAATCAAATGAATCAAACGAATCAAATGAATCAAATGAATCAAATGAATCAAATGAATCAAATGAATCAAATGAATCAAATGAATCATATGAATCATATGAATCATATGAATCATATGAATCATATGAATCATATGAATCATATGAATCATATGAATCATATGAATCATATGAATCATATGAATCATATGAATCATATGAATCATATGAATCATATGAATCATATGAATCATATGAATCATATGAATCATATGAATCACATGAATCATATGAATCATATGAATCATATGAATCATATGAATCATATGAATCATATGAATCATATGAATCATATGAATCAAATGAATCATATGAATCATATGAATCATATGAATCATATGAATCATATGAATCATATGAATCACATGATTCAAATTAATTAAATGAATTAAATGAATCAAATTGATTTAATTCATCCAGTGAATACAATGAATCAAATTAATGAAATGGATCAAATGAATAAAAAGAATGGATGAACAAAATGAATAAAGTAAAAAATAAATGAATTGCATAAATAAAACAAACGAATCAAATAAACGAAATGAGCTGAAGTGATAAAATGAATAAAAAGAAGAAAATGAGCAGAATTAAATGCATTGATTAAAATGAAAAATTGAACAATGGTAAAAGGTTATAAATTAATATAAAGAAATAAATTGAATCAAATAAATTATTTGGATGAAATGATTAAAACTGAAAAAGTGGTCAGATTATTATAATGAAGGAACTGAACAAAATGAATAAACTGGAAAAAATGAATAAAATGCATACATTGAAAACAATGAATGGTATGAGTAAAATGCACAAAAAGAATAAACTGATCAGAGTGAATCCAAAGAATGAAACGAATAAAATAAGTAATATGAAAGCAGATGAACAAAACGAATAAAAAGATGCGGAATGAAATTATTAATTAAAATAAAATGGTCATATATTTGAAGCAAAAAACATTTTTGAATTAAGAAAATGAATAAACCGGATTGTACGAATTTGAGAACCATTGCATCAGAAAGTTTTGCAATGTTTTTGAAAATCCCATCTTTTGAAAAAAAAAAAAAGGCTAATAAATATGCAATGGACTTTCTAGGCCTTCCATCTTTTTTTGGTTTTATTCTTTTTGTTTTCATGCTTCTTTACTTGACGAATTCGAAGTTTACTTTTTGGCCACATATTCCCGAAAAAAATATTTATGAACAGAATAGAATTTACTGGTCCAGTATTTTAACGCGCAATTGAATATAGTAAAATGAGACAAGGTCACATGTGCTTTCAAGCCCCTTAAACAATGAACGACAGGGAGAATGCGATTCGTGAATGAGACAGGTAGATATTTCAAAGTTTTTATTTGCATTGAAGTAAATAGTGTGAAATGTCTAGGCTATGTCGATAGCATAAAAGCCGTGCATTCAGTTGATTGCAATGCAGTCTCTTTTCATTCATCCTTATAGCTTTCATATTGTTTCGTCCGGAATTCTCGTGCAGGAAATATGGATGAATAAGTCCTATACAGACCAATACTGTGAAAAAGAAATGGTTCAAACTACTCAGTAAATCCAAATATGGACGACGATAAGTTAGAAGACACATTGTAGTTGCATCCCCCATCGAGAGTGCGTACTCTGGGAGACTTCTTTTCCTGGATCTAATTTGTGGATATTTTTGGTCTTTGATCCGTTATTTTTCATGAAAGTTCGTACTAATACAACGAATGTGCAGCTAATACAACTCATGGTTCATTCGCCTGCGCCACGTTCCGTCTTCCATCTGCACGCCACCATAGATGGTACGCAACACCTTTCGTTCGAAAACTCGTGGAGGACCAACGCGCCGTTGGTCCTCCACGAGCATAGTCCAGGTCTCGTGGCCGTAGAGGACCACCGATCTAATCAGCGTCTTGTAGATAATCAACTTCATGCGATGGCGAATTTTGTTCGACCGCTCCGTCCTCTGGAGTCCAAAGTAGGCACGATTTCCCGCCAAGATCCGTCTCTGAATTTCTCTGCTGTTATCATTGTCGTCGGTTACCAGTGAGCCCAAATACGTGAATTCGTCGACCATCTCGATTTTGTCGCCGTCAATCCGAACTCGGGTGGGAGGTCTCTAGACTCTCTTCCTCTCGTGTATTTTGTCTTCTCTAGTCTCTAGACTCTCTTCCTCTCGTGTATTTTGTCTTCGAAACGTTGATGGCAAGTCCAATCCTGCTGGCTTCAGCTTTCAGTCTTTGAGCATATGTTTCATTCAAAATTCAATAGAGATACGAATAGTTTAAATATCGCACGTGGAATGTCTCTTTTGGAAATTTTCATCGTCAAACTTTCATATTACTCGGTTAAGCCAAATATTTTTTCTGATATAGCCATGAATTTCCTTAATTATAGTGTAGATACAGGCTTTGAATACAATTGAATTAAAGTTGAGTTGATGTGGCAGCAGACAAAAAACAGTTTTGTTTTCTCAAACCTTCGCAATTACAATTAATAAATATTTCAGATTGGCAGAAGGTCTTATCACACAACTTAGAAATAGATTCAGAAATAGCTAGATAGATGCGATAGAAGAGAGACAGAGAGAGAAAAGAGAGAGAGAGAGAGAGAGAGAGAGAGAGAAATAGAGAGAGAGAGATAGTGAGATGAGGGGGGGCGTTGAGGAATGGCATATGATGGTTAATGCAGTGACATTATTTTTATAGGTATATTATTATGATATATTGATTTCTAAAATTCTTATCATAAATAATGCAAGTAGTGATTTTTGCGTCATAACCAGTATAACCTAAATCTTGCAAAAGAGCTAAATTTTCGCTAGATTTTTGGGCTTCAAACATACAGTTGCTTTCGGTGACGCCACGAGTATAATTATATGAGAAATCTTTTATCGCACTACTAGGTGAATTACTTGTTGATCTGTGTATTGATATACTATCCAACATTTACCTCAGGATTGAACGCAATGCCTAATCCAAGGAATGAATACTAGAACTCACTGTTTCTTTATCAACACATTATTTTGTCTTTGAAGTGAACTTATATATTGATTTTTGAGAAATAGTTCATTTATTATAAAGGTAATTCACAAAATGTTCTCAACATCGAATTCCTTGAATCACGTAGATGTGTTTTCATACCCCGTTATTCAAAATCGGTTTAGTTTTGCCCCTAAAACACCAGTAAAGCAATACTCTGTATGAAACAATCTCATTTTTACATTTCTTACAAAAGAAATGTATAGGATTCGCTCAAACTTTGAAAACTTTTTCCGAGGCCCGGAGGGCCGAGTCTCATATACCAATCGACTCAGCTCGACAAATTGAGACAATGTCTGTACGTGTGTGTGTGTGTGTGTGTGTGTGTGTGTATGTGTGTATGTATGTATGTACAAAATGTCATGTAATTATCTCAGCAATGGCTGAACCGATCTTAATGAAATTAGTTTCAAATGAAAGGCCTAACGTTGCCATTTGACACAATTATTTTTGATTTTCGATATGTTGTTTACTATCTGAGATATGGGCGATTTTGTCAAAACACGGCAGGTTTTTCGCAAATAACTTTCAAACAATGCAATTTTGTCCCACAAACAAGCACATAAATAGAAAGCTTTTAAAAATACCTTTCTAACAAGCTATAGATTGTCTAAATCCGTGCACGAGCAGCGGAGATATTGAACATTTTGTATTTTTAGTCCGCGCTTACCAATTTCCCCTAACTAAAAATGAGATTGTTTCATACAGAGTATTGCTTTACTGGTGTTTTAGGGGCAAAACTAAAACGATTTTGAATATCGGGGTATGAAAACACATTTACGTGATTCAAGAAATTCAATGTTGAGAACATTTTGTGAATTACCTTTATAATAAATTAACTATTGCTCAAAAATCAATATATAAGTTCACTTCAAAGACAAAATAATGTGTTGATAAAGAAACAGTGAGTTCTAGTATTTATTCCTTGGATTGGGCATTGCGTTCAATCATGAGGGAAATGTTGTATTGTATATCAATACACAGATCAACAAGTAATTCACCTAGTAGTGAGATAAAAGATTTCTTATATAATTATACTCGTGGCGTTACCGAAAGCAACTATATGTTTGAAGCCCAAATATCTAGCGAAAATTTAACTCTTTTGCAAGATTTAGGTTATACTGGTTATGGCGCAAAAATTACTACTTACATTATTTATGATAAGAATGTAAGAAATCAATATATCATAATAATATACCTATAAAAATAATGTCACTGCGTTAACCATCATTTGCCATTCCTCACACGCCCCCCCCCCCCCACCATCTCTCTCTCTCTCTCTCTCTCTCTCTCTCTCTTGCTCTCTCTGTCTCTCTTCTATCGCATCTATCTAACTATTTCTGTATCCATTTCTAAGTTGTGTGATAAGATCTTCTGCCAATCTGAAATATTTATTAATTGTAATTGCGAAGGTTTGAGAAAACAAAACTATTTCTTGTCTGCTGCTACATCAACTCAACTTTAATTCAATTCTATTCAAAGCCTGTATCTACACTATAATTAAGGAAATTCATGGCTATATCAGAAAAATATTTGGCTTAACTGGGTAATATGAAAGTTTGACGATGAAAATTTTCAAAAGAGACATTCCACGTGCAATATTTAAACTATTCGTATAAGGATTGGATTTGCCATCAACGTTTCGAAGACAAAATACATGAGAGGAAGAGGTTCTAAAGACGACAATGTGAACCTCCCACCCGAGTTCGGATTGACGGTGAGAAAATCTAGATGGTCGACGAATTCATGTATTTGGGTTCACTGGTAACCGACGACAATGATAACAGCAGAGAAATTCAGAGACGGATCTTGGCGGGAAATCGTGCCTACTTTCGACTTCGGAGGACGCTCCGGTCGAACAAAATTCGCCGGCGCACGAAGTTGATTATCTACAAGACGCTGATTAGATCGGTAGTCCTCTCGGCACGAGACCTGGACTATGCTCGTGGAGGACCAACGCGCCCTTGGAGTTTTCGAACGAAAGGTTTTGCGTACCATCTATGGTGGCGTGCAGATGGAAGACGGAACGTGGCGCAGGCGAATGAATCATGAGTTGTATCAGCTGCACATTCGTTGTATTGGTACGAACTTTCATGAAAAATAACGGATCAAAGACCAAAAATATCCACAAATTAGATCCAGGAAAAGAAGACTCCCAAAGTACCCACTCTCGATGGGGGATGCAACTACAATGTGTCTTCTAACTTATCGTCGTCCATATCTGGATATACTGAGTAGTTTGAACCATTTCTTTGGTCTGTATAGGACTTATTTATCCATGCACGAGCCGCGGAGATATTGAACATTTTGTATTTTTAGTCCGCGCTTACCAATTTCCCCTAACTAAAAATGAGATTGTTTCATACAGAGTATTGCTTTACTGGTGTTTTAGGGGCAAAACTAAACCGATTTTGAATATCGGGGTATGAAAACACATTTACGTGATTCAAGAAATTCAATGTTGAGAACATTTTGTGAATTACCTTTATAATAAATTAACTATTTCTCAAAAATCAATATATAAGTTCACTTCAAAGACAAAATAATGTGTTGATAAAGAAACAGTGAGTTCTAGTATTTATTCCTTGGATTGGGCATTGCGTTCAATCATGAGGGAAATGTTGTATTGTATATCAATACACAGATCAACAAGTAATTCACCTAGTAGTGAGATAAAAGATTTCTTATATAATTATACTCGTGGCGTTACCGAAAGCAACTGTATGTTTGAAGCCCAAAAATCTAGCGAAAATTTAACTCTTTTGCAAGATTTAGGTTATACTGGTTATGGCGCAAAAATTACTACTTACATTATTTATGATAAGAATGTAAGAAATCAATATATCATAATAATATACCTATAAAAATAATGTCACTGCATTAACCATCATTTGCCATTCCTCACACGCCCCCCCCCCCCACCATCTCTCTCTCCCTCTCTCTCTCTCTCTCTCTCTCTCTCTCTCTCTCTCTCTCTCTCTCTCTCTCTCTCTCTCTCTCTCTCTCTCTCTCTCTCTCTCTCTCTCTCTCTCTCTTGCTCTCTCTGTCTCTCTTCTATCGCATCTATCTAACTATTTCTGTATCCATTTCTAAGTTGTGTGATAAGATCTTCTGCCAATCTGAAATATTTATTAATTGTAATTGCGAAGGTTTGAGAAAACAAAACTATTTCTTGTCTGCTGCTACATCAACTCAACTTTAATTCAATTCTATTCAAAGCCTGTATCTACACTATAATTAAGGAAATTCATGGCTATATCAGAAAAATATTTGGCTTAACTGGGTAATATGAAAGTTTGACGATGAAAATTTTCAAAAGAGACATTCCACGTGCAATATTTAAACTATTCGTATAAGGATTGGATTTGCCATCAACGTTTCGAAGACAAAATACATGAGAGGAAGAGGTTCTAAAGACGACAATGTGAACCTCCCACCCGAGTTCGGATTGACGGTGAGAAAATCTAGATGGTCGACGAATTCATGTATTTGGGTTCACTGGTAACCGACGACAATGATAACAGCAGAGAAATTCAGAGACGGATCTTGGCGGGAAATCGTGCCTACTTTCGACTTCGGAGGACGCTCCGGTCGAACAAAATTCGCCGGCGCACGAAGTTGATTATCTACAAGACGCTGATTAGATCGGTAGTCCTCTCGGCACGAGACCTGGACTATGCTCGTGGAGGACCAACGCGCCCTTGGAGTTTTCGAACGAAAGGTTTTGCGTACCATCTATGGTGGCGTGCAGATGGAAGACGGAACGTGGCGCAGGCGAATGAATCATGAGTTGTATCAGCTGCACATTCGTTGTATTGGTACGAACTTTCATGAAAAATAACGGATCAAAGACCAAAAATATCCACAAATTAGATCCAGGAAAAGAAGACTCCCAAAGTACCCACTCTCGATGGGGGATGCAACTACAATGTGTCTTCTAACTTATCGTCGTCCATATCTGGATATACTGAGTAGTTTGAACCATTTCTTTGGTCTGTATAGGACTTATTTATCCATGCACGAGCCGCGGAGATATTGAACATTTTGTATTTTTAGTCCGCGCTTACCAATTTCCCCTAACTAAAAATGAGATTGTTTCATACAGAGTATTGCTTTACTGGTGTTTTAGGGGCAAAACTAAACCGATTTTGAATATCGGGGTATGAAAACACATTTACGTGATTCAAGAAATTCAATGTTGAGAACATTTTGTGAATTACCTTTATAATAAATTAACTATTTCTCAAAAATCAATATATAAGTTCACTTCAAAGACAAAATAATGTGTTGATAAAGAAACAGTGAGTTCTAGTATTTATTCCTTGGATTGGGCATTGCGTTCAATCATGAGGGAAATGTTGTATTGTATATCAATACACAGATCAACAAGTAATTCACCTAGTAGTGAGATAAAAGATTTCTTATATAATTATACTCGTGGCGTTACCGAAAGCAACTGTATGTTTGAAGCCCAAAAATCTAGCGAAAATTTAACTCTTTTGCAAGATTTAGGTTATACTGGTTATGGCGCAAAAATTACTACTTACATTATTTATGATAAGAATGTAAGAAATCAATATATCATAATAATATACCTATAAAAATAATGTCACTGCATTAACCATCATTTGCCATTCCTCACACGCCCCCCCCCACCATCTCTCTCTCCCTCTCTCTCTCTCTCTCTCTCTCTCTCTCTCTCTCTCTCTCTCTCTCTCTCTCTCTCTCTCTCTCTCTCTCTCTCTCTCTCTCTCTCTCTCTCTCTCTCTTGCTCTCTCTGTCTCTCTTCTATCGCATCTATCTAACTATTTCTGTATCCATTTCTAAGTTGTGTGATAAGATCTTCTGCCAATCTGAAATATTTATTAATTGTAATTGCGAAGGTTTGAGAAAACAAAACTATTTCTTGTCTGCTGCTACATCAACTCAACTTTAATTCAATTCTATTCAAAGCCTGTATCTACACTATAATTAAGGAAATTCATAGCTATATCAGAAAAATATTTGGCTTAACTGGGTAATATGAAAGTTTGACGATGAAAATTTTCAAAAGAGACATTCCACGTGCAATATTTAAACTATTCGCATCTCTATTGAATTTTGAATGAAATATATGCTCAAAGACTGAAAGCTGAAGCCAGAAGGATTGGACTTGCCATCAACGTTTCGAAGACAAAATACATGAGAGGAAGAGGTTCTAAAGACGACAATGTGAACCTCCCACCCGAGTTCGGATTGACGGTGAGGAAATCGAGATGGTCGACGAATTCATGTATTTGGGTTCACTGGTAACCGACTACTTTGGACTCCGGAGGACGCTCCGGTCGAACAAAATTCGCCGGCGCACGAAGTTGATTATCTACAAGACGCTGATTAGATCGGTAGTCCTCTCGGCCACGAAACCTGGACTATGCTCGTGGAGGACCAACGCGCCCTTGGAGTTTTCGAACGAAAGGTTTTGCGTACCATCTATGGTGGCGTGCAGATGGAAGACGGAACGTGGCGTAGGCGAATGAACCATGAGTTGTATCAGCTGCACATTCGTTGTATTGGTACGAACTTTCATGAAAAATAACGGATCAAAGACCAAAAATATCCACAAATTAGAACCAGGAAAAGAAGACTCCCAAAGTACCCACTCTCGATGGGGGATGCAACTACAATGTGTCTTCTAACTTATCGTCGTCCATATCTGGATATACTGAGTAGTTTGAACCATTTCTTTGGTCTGTATAGGACTTATTTATCCATGCACGAGCCGCGGAGATATTGAACATTTTGTATTTTTAGTCCGCGCTTACCAATTTCCCCTAACTAAAAATGAGATTGTTTCATACAGAGTATTGCTTTACTGGTGTTTTAGGGGCAAAACTAAACCGATTTTGAATATCGGGGTATGAAAACACATTTACGTGATTCAAGAAATTCAATGTTGAGAACATTTTGTGAATTACCTTTATAATAAATTAACTATTTCTCAAAAATCAATATATAAGTTCACTTCAAAGACAAAATAATGTGTTGATAAAGAAACAGTGAGTTCTAGTATTTATTCCTTGGATTGGGCATTGCGTTCAATCATGAGGGAAATGTTGTATTGTATATCAATACACAGATCAACAAGTAATTCACCTAGTAGTGAGATAAAAGATTTCTTATATAATTATACTCGTGGCGTTACCGAAAGCAACTGTATGTTTGAAGCCCAAAAATCTAGCGAAAATTTAACTCTTTTGCAAGATTTAGGTTATACTGGTTATGGCGCAAAAATTACTACTTACATTATTTATGATAAGAATGTAAGAAATCAATATATCATAATAATATACCTATAAAAATAATGTCACTGCATTAACCATCATTTGCCATTCCTCACACGCCCTCTCCCACCATCTCTCTCTCCCTCCCTCTCTCTCTCTCTCTCTCTCTCTCTCTCTCTCTCTCTCTCTCTCTCTCTCTCTCTCTTGCTCTCTCTGTCTCTCTTCTATCGCATCTATCTAACTATTTCTGTATCCATTTCTAAGTTGTGTGATAAGATCTTCTGCCAATCTGAAATATTTATTAATTGTAATTGCGAAGGTTTGAGAAAACAAAACTATTTCTTGTCTGCTGCTACATCAACTCAACTTTAATTCAATTCTATTCAAAGCCTGTATCTACACTATAATTAAGGAAATTCATGGCTATATCAGAAAAATATTTGGCTTAACTGGGTAATATGAAAGTTTGACGATGAAAATTTTCAAAAGAGACATTCCACGTGCAATATTTAAACTATTCGTATCTCTATTGAATTTTGAATGAAATATATGCTCAAAGACTGAAAGCTGAAGCCAGAAGGATTGGACTTGCCATCAACGTTTCGAAGACAAAATACATGAGAGGAAGAGGTTCTAAAGACGACAATGTGAACCTCCCACCCGAGTTCGGATTGACGGTGAGAAAATCTAGATGGTCGACGAATTCATATATTTGGGTTCACTGGTAACCGACAACAATGATAACAGCAGAGAAATTCAAAGACGGATCTTGGCGGGAAATCGTGCCTACTTTGGACTTCGGAGGACGCTCCGGTCGAACAAAATTCGCCGGCGCACGAAGTTGATTATCTACAAGACGCTGATTAGATCGGTAGTCCTCTCGGCCACGAAACCTGGACTATGCTCGTGGAGGACCAACGCGCCCTTGGAGTTTTCGAACGAAAGGTTTTGCGTACCATCTATGGTGGCGTGCAGGTGGAAGACGGAACGTGGCGCAGGCGAATGAACCATGAGTTGTATCAGCTGCACATTCGTTGTATTGGTACGAACTTTCATGAAAAATAACGGATCAAAGACTAAAAATATCCACAAATTAGATCCAGGAAAAGAAGACTCCCAAAGTACCCACTCTCGTTGGGGGATGCAACTACAATGTGTCTTCTAACTTATCGTCGTCCATATCTGGATATACTGAGTAGTTTGAACCATTTCTTTGGTCTGTATAGGACTTATTTATCCATATTTCCTGCACGAGAATTCCGAACGAAACAATATGAAAGCTATAAGGATGAATGGAAAGAGACTGCATTGCAATCAACTGAATGCACGGCTTTTATGCTATCGACATAGCCTAGACATTTCACACTATTTACTTCAATGCAAATAAAAACTTTGAAATATCTACCTGTCTCATTCACGAATCGCATTCTCCCTGTCGTTCTCTGTTCAAGGTCCTTGAAAGCACATGTGACCTTGTCTCACTTTACTGTATTCAATTGTGCGTTAAAATACTGGACCTGGAAATTCTATTCTGTACATAAATCTTTTTTCGGGAATATGTGACCAAAAAGTAAACTTCGAATTCCAAAGCAAATTGAACATTCCAGGTTCCTGATAACTAATTAAGGTACAACAATAAAGTAGAAACACCAGATAATCTTAAAACGACGCCGTCAAGTAAAGAAGCATGAAAACAAAAAGAATAAAACTAAAAAAAGATGGAAGCCCTAGAAAGTACATTGCATATTTATTACCCTTTTCTCAGACGATGGGATTTTCAAAAACATTTCAAAACTTTCTGATGCAATGGTTCTCAAATTCGTACAATCCGGTTTATTCATTTTTTTTTATTCAAAAATGTTTTTAGCTTCAAATATATGACCATTTCTTTTTAATTAATAATTTCATTCCGCATCTTTTTATTCGTTTTGTTCATCTGCGTTCATTTTACCTATTTTATTCGTTTCATTCTTTGGATTCACTCTGATCAGTTTACTCTTTTTGTGCATTTTACTCATATCATTCATTTAACTTATTTTATTCATTGTTTTCATTGTATGCATTTTATTCATTTTTTCCAGTTTATTCATTTTGTTCAGTTTCTTCATTTTAATAATCTGACTACTTTTTCAGTTTTAATCATTCCATCCAAATAATTTATTTGATTCAATTTATTTCTTTATATTAATTTTACCATTGTTCAATTTTTCATTTTAATCAATGCATTTAATTCTGCTCATTTTCTTCTTTTTATTCATTTTATCACTTCAGCTCATTTTGTTTATTTGATTCGTTTGTTTTATTTATGCATTTCATTTATTTTTTACTTTATTCATTTTGTTCATGCATTCTTTTTATTCATTTGATCCATTTCATTAATTTGATTCAGTGTATTCACTGGATGAATTAAATCAATTTGATTCATTTAATTCGCTTGATTTATTCTATTTATTTGATTCATTTGATTCATTTGGTTCATTTGGTTCATCTGATTCATCTGATTCATTTGATTCATTTGATTCATTTGGTTCATTTGATTCATTTGATTCATTTGATTCATTTGATTCATTTGATTCACTTGATTCACTTGATTCATTTGATTCATTTGATTCATTTGATTCATTTGATTCATTTGATTCATTTGATTCATTTGATTCATTTGATTCATTTGATTCATTTGATTCATTTGATTCATTTGATTCATTTGATTCATTTGATTCATTTGATTCATTTGATTCATTTGATTCATTTGATTCATTTGATTCATTTGATTCATTTGATTCATTTGATTCATTTGATTCATTTGATTCATTTGATTCATTTGATTCATTTGATTCATTTGATTCATTTGATTCATTTGATTCATTTGATTCATTTGATTCATTTGATTCATTTGATTCATTTGATTCATTTGATTCATTTGATTCATTTGATTCATTTGATTCATTTGATTCATTTGAATCATTTGAATCATTTGGTTCATTTAAATCATTCGAATCATTTGATTCATTTGATTCATTTGATTCAATTGATTCATTCAGTCATTGGTTTTATTTCATTCAATTTGTTAGTATGAGTCAATTTATTCTATTAATCTTATAACTATTTCTAAATATAATCTTAATTTTTATTTAATAACCTAATCTAATTTGATTCGTGTATATTATAATTTTGATTTACATTAATTTTTCTACTCATTTTATGAATTTAAAAACCTAATATTTCATTTTTTGCTTTACTTTTTTTTATTTCGGTCGTTTTGTTGATTTCTATAATTTATTCAGTTTATTCGAGATTGTATTCGTGCAAGACTAGAAACTGTTTTCATCCCACCTGCTTGGGTGCTTACTTCTCGTGAGTTCTGCAAACTAATCCAATAGTGTGTGTGAATTTGTAAGAAATGTCTCATCTCACTGCTAGGTGGATTAAATCGGTTTAATTAGTGGAAATTGGTAAGCGAGGACCAAAAATACAAAATGTTTAATATCTTCGCCAATCGTGCACGGATTAAGACAGTCTATAGCTTATTAGAAAGGTATTTTTACAAGCTTTCTACTTATGTGCAGTTTGTGGGACAACATTGTATTGTTCGAAAGGTATTTGCGTAAAACCTGCTGTGTTTTGACAAAATCGTCCATATCTCAGAAAGTAAACAATATATCGAAAATCAAAAATAATAGTGTCAAATGGCAACGTTAGGCCTTTCATTTGAATTTAATTTCATTAAGATCGGTTCAGCCATTGCTGAGATAATTACATGACATTTTGTACATACATACATACACACATACACACACACATACAGACATTGTCTCAATTTGTCGAGCTGAGTCGATTGGTATATGAGACTCGGCCCTCCGGGCCTCGGAAAAGGTTTTCAAAGTTTGAGCGAATCCTATACATTTCTTTTGTAAGAAATGTAAAAACATTGAAAGAACAAATTAGTAATATAAGCAATGCCTCATCCCATTGCTAGGTAGATGAAATTGGTTTTTAATACCCTTACAACTAAACAAGCCGTTTTTTCACCTGGTAAATAAACCTCATTGACAACAAGCACTACATTGACATTTTACATGACGTACACACTGCGCATAACAAATGTCTCGGAGGGAATTTTCAGCTTGAGGCATTTGAAAGACCACCGAATTCATAACTTCTAAAATAATATAATCACTGTTAACTGACATCCAACTAGTTAGCATGTAGATCTTGTTAGCATTAACGCAATAATTGTTAAAATATTTTCTAAATTATTTATGATGGGGAAATGCGAATAGCTAAAGATGGAAAAACACGAATAACTTATAAATAAAACAAAATAATTGCTTTTGTTGAAACCAAATTTCAAATATTTTGAAAACGACACATTTTCACAAATTTTTGATAGGATCATTTTGATTTTAAATGAGTTTTAGAATTATATACAGCTAGAAAATCATATTTTTGATTACAAATAGCATGAATTATAAAAATATGTTAAAAAGTAATTGTTAGGAAAAAAATATTGGTAGAGAGACGCGAATGAAAGAAATTATAGTTTTGTCTGTCAGTTAGTATTATTTAAAAAACGCTTTTAATCCACCTAACAGTGTAATGAGAAATTTCTCATAACTCTTATTACTCTCTTCGGATATTATATCGTTTGAGAACATTTAGAACTTGAAGTTTCGCGATGTTTTTGATATCACATACTACATGGGATAGTGGCAGGACTCAGAGAATCGCTCAAATCAGCATAGGACAACATTAGTGCTAGAAATCTCAAACCAAATCAATGGGAAAGCGAAAAAATGGCCCATAAAATAGACATACACACGAATTATTGCTAATGCTCTGTTAATAAAATATCTAAATTCCTCAATCAATGCATTGTGGTGGGAAAACTGAATTTTCCTAAAGGGATTATGTATATTGTACTGAGCCAAAAAATCGATTTTTTTTTTGAATCGATTCGAAGTTTATACTCCATTCAAATTTCCAACGCGACTGAGAACTAAGAAATCAACGCTTTTTCTAGAAAAAAAAGCGATACTAGCAGTGACACCATTCAAAGAAAATGAACAGTGAATATTTCCAGACTTGGTTTTATTTCCTATTTAAGAACTATTGTGTTTTTTACATCCTAGATTGCATGATTCAGTGATCGAAACCCAAAACTTCATGAAGTATTTGAAATTATTAAATTAAAATTTGTGTTTGCTATTGAAATTAACAAAATGATAGTATCGCCCCTTTGGCGATTGTTTACTTTTTCGGTCCCACCTATCAGCATTGAAGTATCGCCCTTACGTTTTTTACAATACCAATTTTACAATTGGTGGGGGTTTGGTGAAAATCGATCTTACCATCCAAACGGCATAATTCATAAACCGTAATTTTTGAAGTTATAAAATTATGCATAATTAATTTTTCAGAAAATAGTAACAGAGTTCGTGTCTTTAGCGAATTTGTTGAGATTTTATTGTAGTCATGAATATTAACCTGAGAAAATTCACCATAAATACTTCTTGGACGACATACCGTCAAAATTATTTTATCAAATGATGCGCTGTTTAACGTTTGTAAAACTCATCGAAGATACTAAACCTCCGAAATTGGCGGTTTCAAAATGATGTTATATTGACCTTAAATTACTGTTTTTGAACATTTGACCTATACATATAATTGGTCATACAACAAAAATCAAATGCTCATCAAAATCGATCAGGACCTGCTAGAGTCGAATGGAAATCGTCATTTTTCATAAATTTCTCTCTACATTCGGAAAGTGTTATACTCGGTATTAATCATATTACGTTTTCGTCTCAACTCGACGCATTCCCAAAATAAAAACCTGTTTTAATCCACCTAGTGGTGCAATTGTGCTTTTCTCATTTGTCCAGACTACGATTCCATGGCTGGTTATGTTCAATACAATGGTGGAAATGAATATTACATGTTCAGTACGATTTGCACATACGTACAATGGATCGACAGCCACGATCTTGAGATACTATGTGATACTGAAACATCGCTTGAAACCAGCGGCGGATTATGGAGAAAGATCCGGAGGGTCCGGATCCTGCCGAAAGTTTTCAACTTGTTAAGAAATTTTAAACTAGTTTTAATTTTAAAGTAGCAACCCCTCACTGCATACTCCCTCCGGGCCGGTATGATTGACGATTTTTAGAGTGATTGCATAACCTTTCTATATGAGAAAGGCAAAAATGTACCAAAGTCCAAAAAAATCAATTTCTGTCAAACATTTTTTTCGAGTTTACATCAAATCTCAATATTTCATGCATTTTAAAGTAATTTGGCATCAAAAATACAAATTTGATTTTGAAAATTTTTCATTTCAGTTTATATGGGAATTTGCTGTGTGATTGCACTCTTCAACTCATAACTCCGGTACCGGAAGTCCAATCAATAAAAAAATCAATTGCAGCCGATGGAAAGGTTGTACCTTTCATTTGTGCAAATCGGTCCAGCCATCTCTGATTAACAGAGGTCATATTTTTTCCACATACACACATACATACACACACAGACATTTTCCGATCTCGACGAACTGAGTCGATTGGCATATGACACTCGGCCCTCCGGGTCGGGATTAGATTGACGAATTTTAGAGTGAATGAGAAAGGCAAAAACATTTTTAGCAAATGTTGAAAGTTATGCTTTTTTTTGGTGAGCAGTTCTATGTTTCATAGACATTAAATCAATTTTAACTTCGCTTTCTATCAAATAAAGACCCTTATTACAGTGCATCTCTACAAAAGCGAGCTCAATTTGAAAATAAATGTGAGGATTATGATTGATTACAGAACTCTGGAATTTTCTATTGGAATATTTTCAGGCAGGAATTTGATATTGATGCTATTAGACAACTGTGAAATCAAGACCAATAGATCAGTTACATATCAGGACCCCATTCCAACAATTTATCAAAAGTCCACACGATGTTTACAACAACAGGTTATCAATGTACGGATAATTGTTATTGTGATATTGAATTAAATCAGTCAGCATCAATAACTTTTCAACTTCAATCCAATTTTTTTGTGTAGTGGCGGGGAGGGAGATGTATGGTGTTAAGCCCCAAAACCTTCTCTTGGCTACGCCGTTGCTTGGAGTTATTTACTTCGCTTTCATTTTCCGATATGTTTCAGATCGATCCGATGGTTTTAAGTTAGAAAAATTGCAGTCAGAAGGTTCGCACAAATGGACATTTTTGCACTGATAAGTTATCAAGTTCCTTCCAGACAACATGGAATTGTTCGGTGACAGGAGCGGATCCAGAAAAAAATTTCGGAGGGGGTCCGAAATTTCGATTTTGAAATGTTCATTGTAAAATAAGTAATATGTAATACCCTCATTTAATTAAAATCAGCTTTGGTGAACGAATCTGATTTTGAATGTTTTAGAATTTAGAATGAATTTAAAATAGAAACTACTTTAAAAATTTCTCATGAAGTTAAAAAATTTCGGGGGGGCGTGGCGAACAGTGGCGGATCCAGACCCCCCTCTGGATCCGCCACTGTTCGGTGATTATTTCTAGCGGTTGTAGATTGAAAAATGAAATACAAAATTCGTTTTATCGAAATAATTTTTGGCTTATTTCAATGGATTATTACTATATTGAACAATAAATAGGCGACAAAAGGTAATCCACAAACAACAAGCCATAACTTTTAAAGTATTCAAAATAGATATTTGAAGTCTTCAATAAAGTTATTCGCTAAAGTTAGAGCTACAAATTTGCTGAAGGAATCATTTCGATATAATCACTTCCAAGAAAATTTGTGAAAATATCTCACTCATAGGGGGATTAATCAGCAAAAGCATAATACCAAAAGAAAGGGCATATTGCCTCCATTAAATTCTCCGAAGATACTATTGACCTAAAATAAGCCGTTTTGGGCGTTAATAATAGATTACATGTTTTTGGTCATATTTCTGGCAATAGGAAATGATAAAAATCTTTCATCCGCATTTAATGTTAAATATCTCTTTTGATAATAGTCCGATTTCAACAAGCTATAGCTTGTTCGAAAGGTATTCGTATAGGCTACCTAAAAATATATAAATTGTTAATCTATGTTGTCAATTTCGCAGATAATTTTAAAAAACTGCAAAAAACGCCATTTTTACACATTCAAACATTCATATCTTGGAAACTAAACATCAGAACCAAAAACAAATTAATAGCGTTCTTACTGTTTTTTAGTTCTTTCATTTAAAATTGCTTTGGATAAGATGGGTTCAGCCATTGCTGAGAAACACGAATGAGAGTTTGTCCGTTACACACACGCACGCACACATACACACACACAGACATTGTCCCAAATCGTCGAGCTGAGTCGATTGGTATATAAGACTCGGCCCTCGGAAAAAATCTTGAAAGTTTGAGCGAATTCTATACATTTCTTCTATAAGAAATGTAAAAATATGTTAAAAATTCTCGATAGAAAAACTTTTGTACTGATAGTTTCTCCATGATGCAATAGTATTTAAAATATAAAATATTTGGTTGACAAAAACAAAAAAAATATTAAAAATGGGTCCTTATAGTTTAATTTTTTAACGTAAATATTTTTAAAGATTTGTGAAAAATGTCTCTTTTTAAGTGCACTTTTTCGTAAATTATTTCTCAGATAGCATTGCTGCGCAAAATTCTCAGATAGTGTTGCTGTACAAAATACAGTAATCGAACTATTTTTTTTATTGAAAATGCTGCATGCAAAAATTTCTACGAACTTTTAAAAATTTGCTCTTCAGTCAAAATGACCTGATTTACTGTCATTTTGGTCACGGATTTAAAAATCTTATCTAAGCGAGTTACCCAGATAAAACGCCGAAAATTTTTTTTTTGACAAAATAAACATTTGTGCGGGAAAATTCTGAAGTGATAACTGAAAATGCAGTCATTTCTCGCCTACCTCGTACAACCTCAACACTGTCTATCTATAGTTTTCTCTGGTTTCGTTGTACCCTTACACTTGGTTCAGAGTAGTGAAATATACGGAGTACATCCTTTGCGAATGTGCAGCAGGCATATCCAAATTTAAACGTGAATAATTGGTCAACGATAGATCTACTTGTCTTCAAGTCATTGATAAAGTTTTTCGGCATATCTTCAAAAGCTTGACTACTTTCTAGGTCAGTGTTCTGATGTTTACAGAGACCTCCCATAAACACTCAGCCGTTTTCTGAAATCGACGAACTGGATCAAATAGTACATGAGACTCAGTCCTGAGGGCCTTGGTTAGAACATCCGGTTTCAGAGTGATTACATAATCTTTCTATATAAGAAAGGCAAAACATTATAAAAGGAAAAAAGACAAGAATGACGACTGCAGGCCGCTTGTAGAGAGGCAAATAAGATAATTTTCTTCAACACTGCAGGTATTATCACATTGATATAACCATATACGAGCAAAATTATTCTACTGTGGTAAGGTCGTTCCAAAATGAATGATTTATGTCGCTTGCATTATTGTATCCCGCCAGTATAAATTTAATGTATCCAATTTCTAATCGGGAACATTCACATAGAAAGTAGTTTCACTGGTTTATATGGTGGAGTCGATTTTTTCGAAAGCCGCCTTTTGAATGTATTGTCAAGTGCTTAGACGGGAATGGAGGAAAAATGTCCTAACCACACCATCGCGCGCCACCCAATAAGATTTTTTTTCTTACACATAAATAAGCAGGACCTTCAGCTATGTATTAGCGGTTTTACACCAATACTATCGCATCAACCCTCCTAACATCCTCATCTTCCTCTACAATGTTGGTCGCGATTTCGCGTGTTCTCACAGTTGAAAGCAACACATCTGATCGGAAGCTGTATACACAAAAGCACGAGTCGCAGGACCAGGCTGCAACCGAGAACGAAACCGCACGGATCTTCGTTACTCCATCTAAAGCAACGGTATTTTATTTAGTGATGGCAAAGAAAGACGAGTAGCTACATTATATTTAGAACGGCAAATGTTCAACGGGGAAAACAATAATAAAATAAAATAGTATACTAAAATTGGCGAATTAAAAAACTTTCATAATACAAGACGAAAATTGCACAAAATATATTTTTTGCTAGCGGAATTAAGGGAAAAACCGACACTACTAAAAACTAATTTTATTCATTTCATGATGACACTTTATTATTAGTACGATTATGTAGAGCATTTTATGACAAATTGGATTTACGTTAGTCCGCCGAATGCCATAAAAATAAACAAAACGTACGAAAACAGCGTTCATACTCGTCTGGATGTTAGATTTTGTTGGTAGATTTTAAGGTTTTAACCGAACAAAAGCATTTAAAATCACCTCATTTTTCAGCATCTATTATTATCGGCCTTTCCTATGATGAACTGGGTGTATTGAAGACGAGTTTGGGAAATTCAATATTTATGATTGTTTTTTTAAAAAAATGTTGGGGCAAAACCGACACCCTTTGGTTAGGTAAAACTGACACACTGTTAAGATCGTTGTGTTTACTTGCGGTTCATTGCAAAAGGCTGGGGATCTATGAAACACTTTAATTACACTATTAGCACACTATAGTAATAGCACAAATACACAGAAATACTTTTATTGTGCTTATTTCGTATAAGTCTCTTTAAAAATAAAAACAGATTTAATCCACCTATCAGTTAGATGAGACATTTCTTACACATATCACAGTTGTATTACTCATTAGTTTGTCGAACACACGCAAAGTTGGCAAGCAACTAAATGTGAGATAAGCACAGTTTCGAGTCCTGCACGAATAACACTTCAAATACAGTGATTAAATTAAAGAAAAATAATAAAACAAATAAAAATTTAAAATAATTATGAAGCAAAAAAATAAAAGTCATTTATAAAATGGATAGAAGAATTAATATAAATCAAATTAATAAAACAAATAAATACAAATCAGCGAAATTAAAAAGTAATAGAATTAATAGAATAAATTAAATTGTGTGACTGAACAAAATTAATAAGATTATTAAAATAAATAAAATGTGTGAATCCGAAAAATAATATAAAATGGTACAACACGAAAAAAGTGAATAAAATAAATTAAATGAATGATACGAATAAGATGCATGAGATAATAAACTGGTCGGAATGCATACAAAGAGTGAAATGAAAACAATAAATAAAATGAGATCAAATAAACAAAATGAATCAAATATTTAAAATGAAAAAAAAATAAACAAAACGAATATAATCCATGAAATGAATGATCTGGAGTAAACGAGTATATAGAATAAAATTTAAAAAAGTTAGTTAAATGAAGTAAATGAATAAAATGAAATTCCGAAACCAGTGTTTATAAAAATCCCATTACAAAGAGTACGTTTTCATTCTTCTTTTCTTAACGACGTCTTTTTGGTCAAAGATATCTGAAAAATGATTTTTGTACAGAATAAAATTTTTAGGTCCAGTATTTTAACGCGTACTTGGAAAGAGTAAACTGAGATAAGGCCACCTGTAAATAGTATTCATTTGCATTGAAGTATATAGAAAAGAGTGTCAAGGTTATGTTGGCAATTATATTATTGTCGATGGCACAAAAGCCGTGCATTCAGTCGATTACAATGCAGTCTCTTTCCACCCATCCTTATCACTTGAGAACTGTTTCGTTCGGAATTCTCGTTCTGGAGATATGGGTTTATGAGTCCTACACAAAACAATACCACGAAAAAGAAATTGTTCAAACTACCAGAATAAGTATTTAAATTCATCTAAAAGCCAGTGGCCATCCAAAGTGTCCCTGGAATGATTTTGAAACACGAACATTCTTGAAATTACAAGTCGTATTTTTTCGCAAATAAATATGCTATTAGTCACATTGATCATGAATAATGTGGGGTTTTCAGTACAACCCAGTATCAGTTGTAGTTAGACAGTAATATGTATGACATAAATTCAGTGAGATCAACTATCTGTCCAGTGCATAAACTGTGATTGTAATCCTCGCTATTTTACGTGTAGAATACGGATCACTCAAACGAAACGTCTATTGAATTGTTCAATGCCTGCACTAATTCTGGCATTGAAGCTTCAATTGAAGTGTTCTTAGCATAAGGCAAATTTGGGCAATTGAAACCATCGCTACAGGTTTAAAGCATCTTTTTACTGGATGCAAATGTAGTTCGATAGTTCAGGGGTCTTTGGGCGTCATTTTCTCGGATCTAATATGTGGATATGTTTGGAATTTTATTCGTTATTTCGAAGGAATAGCCCCTCATCTTCAGAGCAAAGCAGGGTTTGAACATAAATTAGTTATAGTTTTCTCATAATTATTATTTTTATATATAGGGCGAAATTTAGATTCCTTACATCATTATTATATAATGTAACTGATAATTGTTACGCCATAATTAGTATAACATAAATCTTGCAAAAGAAGATAAACTTTCACTAGAACTTTGTTATTCAAAAACACAGTCGCTCCCGGTGATGCTACGAGTATAATATGAATATGAATTATGTTAGAAATCTATTTTTTCACTACTAGGTTGATTAACAGATCACTGTGCATTCATATACCATCCAACGTCTATCTCACGACTGAGCGCAATACTTAATCCAACTGATAAATACATCAACTCCGGACAAACTTTCACTTTGAAGTGAATTTACACATTATTTAGTCTTTGAAGTAATCTTGTGCATTAATTTTTGAGAAATAATTAATTTATTATTAAGTAAATTCACAAAATGTTTGCGGAATCGAATTTCTTGAATCACGCAGATGTGTTTTTATACCCCAATATTCAAAATCGGTTTAGTTTAGTCCCGTAAACCGGGGTGACTTTGATCATCGGGGTGACTTTGATCACTCGAAACTTTTTTCGTAGATCGCTTATTAAACCAGAATAGTCTACCGAATCATTTCAATTTGAAATGATTTGTACTCTAAACTTATAATACTAATACTGATTTGTTATACTTTTTGAGTATATTGTTCGGTTTTTGGGTACAAAACTACAAAATCCGAAATTTGACTTTACCAGATTTTTACGAAGCTTCGTAAAGTGTCTATTTTTTATAAAACAAATAAATCTCAGATTTGAGCAAGAGTAATAAATTACAAGCGAGTTTTTACTTTCCTTTAGATTGGGATATGCTAAATTTAGTTTTAAGAGTTTGTTTATTTTTAATACACTTTTTGTGAAACTGGTTGTCAATTATTTCAAATTATTTTAAGGTATAATTCGCAGCATTTTTTTATTGTTCAATATTACAACGTGTTAAAATGGATGAAACTTTTTGTACATTGATAAAACACTGAAACAAAACAATTTTAGCCGTTTTAAAGGTTTTCAGAATCTAGTTGGACACAAATTATACGCATTTTGGTTACTCGAATTTTACAGTACATTGAAATCTTTGTATAATACCAATTAACATCTATTTAACAATGAGTATCTTTCCAGAATTAGTTTAAACAAACATTTGAATGAAAAACATTGACATCAATAACTTAATGTGGGTGAACATGCACGTTATCAAAGTCACCCCGGAACACGAAAACGGACTTCAACTTGGAATCATTTTTGAAAAAATAGCTGCAAGTGGACAATTTTAAGTAAAACCATCCAATCTTGTTCTCCATACATCAGTACATGGTTTAAAAATATTAAACTTGAAATAAATGTGTTGCGTCTAAAAATATGTAATGATTACTTCGAAAAGTGATCAATGTCACCCCGGTTTACGGTCCCTAAAAAACCCGTAAAGCAAAACTCTGTATGTAACAGTTTCATTTTTAGTTAGAGGAAATTGGTAAGCGTCGAATACAAATGCAAAATGTTTAATATCTCCGCCGTTCGTGAACGGATTTTGACAATCTATAGCTTGTTCGAAAGATATATTTGTAAGCTATCTAATTATGTGCATAGTACGACTGCATTGCTTTCTTCAAAAGTTATTTGCTTTAAACCCTTTGTGTTTTGACAAAATCATCCATATCACAGAAAGTAAACAACATAACGAAAAACAAAAATAATAGTGTCAAATGGCAACGTTAGGGCTTTCATTCGAAACTTATTTCGTTAAGATCGGTTCAACGGTTGCTGAGATAATTACATGACATTAGTGCACATACATACATACCCACACACACGCACACACACATACACGCATACACACAGGACAGCAGGGAAACCTAGAGAGAGAGCAGATATCAATAAGATTGAGAAAGGCGTACAGTGGCACACAGACAGCAGTGATACGCTTATCGCCAACCGCTGCCAACAAGCTTATGTCGACCGGTAAGATCAAAATCGGGTGTCGGTGTGCTCGTTGCGATTGATCCCTAGAGCCACTAAACAAATGGAGAGGTGTTTCAGGTGCCTGGGTTTCGGTCGTCAGGCAAGAAACTGTAGAGGCATGAACAGATCTGATCTGTGCAGAAAATGTGGGGAGAAGGGACACATTGCTAGAGACTGCACAAAGCAACCGAAGTACTTGCTCTGCACAAATGAGGGCGGAAAAGACCACATGACGGTAGGCTTTTTATGCCCAGAGTACAAAAAGGCGAAGGCAGGCCAATAAGGATGGAAGTTACGCAGCTTAATCTCAATCATTGTGACATTGCATAGCAACTGTTGTGGTAGTCAACAACAGAAATGAAGTGCGACGTTGAAATTATTGCAGAGCCGTATCGTGTCCCTCCCGATAACGGTAACTGTGTGGTGGATAGTGCAGGGTTGGCGGCAATCCAAGTGATGGGCGGTTTCCCTGTTCAAGAAGTGGTGGATAGCACACACGAAGGTTTCGTGATCGCCAGGATAAACGGCGTATTCTTGTGTAGCTGTTTCGCTCCTCCACGGTGGACACCAGAGCAGTAAAACCGGATGCTGGACGCATTAACCGAATCGTTAGTCGGGCGAACGCCGGTTGTTATAGGAGGAGATTTCTACGCTTGGGCCGTGGAGTAGGGTAGCAGGCTGACCAACGCACGAGGTTACAGCCTATTGGAAGCACTGGCGATGCTGGACGTAAAGTTGTGCATCGAAGGTACCGCTAGCACATTTCGTAAAGACGGTCGGGAATCCATCACCGACGTAACATTCTGCAGCGCGTCGTTGATGGATGACATGAATTGGCGGGTTAGTGAGCAGTACACACATAGTGATCACCAAGCCATCCACTACACCATTGCACAGTGGTCGCAATGGTACCAAACGTGCGTTTAATTAATGGTGCTCTAGGAGTTGATTTTAGCGATTTGGTGTGTTAGAAACACTTTTTCTGAATGGAATCCCCCTTCTTTTAATGTACACTGAATTCTGATTAATCCACCTAAAAGTGAGATAGAAAATTTATTTCCACTAACTTTTAAGATAGAGGCACGATGTCAATGACAAAGTTATAGTAAATTCTACTGCGAGAAAACTTGTTGAACATGCAAACTCTCCAAAATGTAATGTTGAGATAAAGCACGTTGTTTGTGGGAGGCACTCAAAAAATCATTTTTTATTATAACTTTTTTCTGAGATTTTTGCAATTCTGCTTTCATTCTGAAAAAGTGTTTCTAACACACCAAATCGCTAAGATCAACTCCTAGAGCACCATTAATGAAACGCACGTTTTGGTACCATTGCGACCACTGTGCATTGGTAGGCGAAATCGTACGGTGACGCCGAGAGTGAGGACTGGCGAGTGGAAGTGGAAAATAAAGGAATTCGACAAGGACCTTTTTGTGGAAGCAATTCGTGCTGACAGTGTCACTCCAATTCCGAGTGCCTGGAATTCCGAGTGGAAACAATAGCTAGGGCATGCGATATAACAATGCCGAGGAAAATGGAGCCGAGGAACTACCGGTGTACTAGTGGAACGAAGGCTGAGCATCCTCCGGGCTACCTGCCTAAAAGCTAGAAGACGCGTTCAGAGAGCAAGATCTGAGGCAGCCAGAGAAGAGTGAAAGATAACATTCCGGCCCGTCCGCTTTTAAACGTGAGATAGTGCTAAGCAAGTCCACCTTCTACAAGGAGCTGTGCAGAGACGTAGACGCTAACCCCTGGGGCAATGCTTACCGTGTTGTTATGGCCAGGATCAAGGGTCCAATGACGCCAGTCGAAATGTGCGGCGACAAGCTGAAAATTATCGTGGAGGACTTTTTCCCGAAGCACGACCCAACCGCATGGCCGCCTACATCGTACGCTGATGCAGATGGTGGAAATTCAGGTGACAATCGGGTTTCCAACGACGAGCTCCTTATAGTGGAAAAAGGGCTCAAAGCGAAGAAAGCTCCCGGACCGGATGTTGCTGCCAAAACCAGGGAAACCACAAGGAGATCCAGCATCGTATCGGCCTATATGCCTGCTGGATACTCTCGGTAAACTCCTGGAAAGAGTCATCCTCAACAGGCTGACGACCTACGCTGAAAGTGACTACCGCAGAGACAGTTCGGGTTCCGGAAAGGAATATCGATGGTTGACGCCATCCGCACAGTCATCACGAACGCGGAGAAAGCATTGAAGCATAAGAGAAGGGGTAAATGCTACTGCGCCGTGGTAACGATATACGTGAAGAACGCGGTCAACAGTGTTAGCTGGGGAGTCATCGCCGTAGCGCTGCATAGAATGCGGATTCCGGACTATCTGTGCAAGGTTCTGAAAAGTTACTTTCAGAACCGAGTACTGCTCTACGAAACGAACACGGGGCAGAGGTCGATTAGGGTAACGGCGGGAGGCCTCAGGGCTCCATACTCGGCCCAACGCTCTGCAATATTATGTACAACGGAGTGTTAACACTGGAACTCCCCAGAGGAGTGGAGATCGTCGGCTTTGCAGATGATGTTGTCCTGACGATAACGGGCGAGACCCTTGAGTAGGTTGAGATGCTGACGGCAGAGACAACAGGCATCGTGGAAACCTGGATGGCTAACGTCAAGTTGTAGCTGGCTCACCACAAGACTGAGGTAGTGCAGGTCAGCAACCGTAAGCAAATCCAGCGTGTCGAGATCAGCGTCGGGGGACAATCCATTCCATCGATGCGCGCGCTGAAGCACCTGGGTGTGATGGTTGACGATCGGTTGAATTACAACTGCCATGTCGACCATGTATGTCAGAAGGCTGCGAGGACAACTAACGCATTGGCAAGGATCATGCCGAATCACGGAGGGGCAAGAGGCAGCACGAGACGCTGCGCTGAACTCAAAGCGGAACCGGACGAAGTTGACAAGCACTTTTCGCCTAATGGCTGTTCGTGTCGCGAGTGCGTACAGAACGATATCGTCGGAGGCGGTATGCGTAATTGCCGAGATGATTCCCATCTGTATCACTCTAGCTGAGGACGTAGAATGCTACCAGCGGAGAAATGAACGTAATGCAAGGAGACTGGTCCGAGTGGACTCGTTAGCTAAGTGGCAGCAAAAGTGGGATAACGCGGAGAAAGGTGGACCCACCGACTCATCCCAAATGTGTCTACTTGGGTACATAAGAAGCATGGAGAAGTGAACTTCCATCTGACGCAGGTTTTCTCCGGGCATGGATGCTTCGGGAAATACCTACATCGGTTTGGATACGCTTCGTCACACCTTTGCCCGCAGTGTGTGAACGTGCAAGAGACACCGGAACGCGTGGTCTTCGAATGTCCCAGATTCGAAGAAGTCCGAAGGGGTATGCCTGATATAACAGTGGGCAATATCGTCGAAGAAATGTGCTGCGACGAGCATATCTGGGACGCTGTCAACAGAGTTGTTACGAGTGTACTCTCCGAGCTGCAAAGGAAGTGGCGAAGGGACCAATAAAGTAACGACATTGGTTAGAACGCCGCAGTGGATCCACAAATAGGGTTTCGGGAGAAATTCCGCCGCCGGGAAACTCACCGACGGTGTAGACTGGGTCCTCCGCCGGGGGCCAGTTGAGTAGTACGCGATGTAGCACCGGGCTCGGGTCGTCGGGGCGCCAGCGAACCGGACGTCAGGCGTCACCGGAATCACCGGACCGACCTCGACACTCTACCGGGTAGCTCGTGAGTAGGCTAGATCTACCGTCGGGAATTAGACCGAGTAGACCGCGTCGAATAGCCAGAAGTGGGTCGTTGGGGCGCCAGTGAACCGGAAGCTACGCTCCATCCGGATTCGCTGGATAGACTTCAGTATCCTACTGGCTGGCCGTTGAGTAGGCTAGGTCCACCGCCGGGGACTAGACCGAGTAGACGAGGCGGGGAGCTTAATGGCTCACAGAAACGTACATCGGTATCCGGAGCGGTCTGCCGCCGGGGAATTCACGATAGAGTAGATTCGGCACCGTGGACTACCCGACAGAATCGTGACGAAAAGGGGAGCTATTTGGTTCACGAAACAAACATCGGTAACGAAAGAAATTCCGTTGTCGGGGAACTCCCAATCGGAGTAGGATAAGCGGTAAACCTGGAAGATTTTAGTAGAGCTAAATGGCTCAAGAAAGCGGGTATCGGTGTCGGGGGAAATGCCTCCGTCGGGGAACTATCGGTCGGAGTAGGATGAGTTCACCGTTGAGCACTATCCAAGCGGATCGTGATAAGGCCGGGAGCTGAATGACTCACGGAAACATGAGCTGAATGGCTCAGGGAATCAGCACCTAAACGGCTCACCACAGGGACGAGAAATAAAAGGCGACGTAATGGATAGAGACAAGAAGCAGGAGAGGAATCGAGAGTTAAACCAAAGCTCATAGGTCGTGCCACTCCATGAACCAAGCGAGGCTCCGAGATAGAGCAGCAGAAAGAGGTGCGACGAAAGCGCAACGAACCCCTCCAAGAAGTAATACGATGACGTAGTTCCATATGGAAGAAGGGCGTGAAAAGTAAGGAATGTTTTTAGGGACCATTCATAAATTACGTAACGCAAAAATTGCCCAAAATTGACTCCCCCCTCCCCCCATGTAACAAATTGTCACAAATTTCTTTGTCCCCCCCCTCCCCTATTACGTAACATATTCCTTGAAAAAAAAATTTTCTTCGGTGAAAACATGTTACGTAACGATCTAGATTACTCCCCCTCCCCCCTATGTCACAATATGTAACAACTTGTCGAACCTCCTCCCCCCTAAAAGCGTTACGTAATTTATGAATGGTCCCTTAGTGGTTAAGCACGAACGTGAGTCGTGAGTCCCACACAGTGCCAATACACTACAGGCCAGGCTTTTGAAGCTTTTTCAACCTTACTATAAAAAACACAAGACAGCAGAGACAGGAAGGACAGGAGTATAGGGGCTCAACGAACCCCCCCACCACGGCCCTACTGCGAGTTGGAGAGTTTTGCTAGGATATGGTGGGGCTAGGATTGGGCTCTTCTAAACCTCTAAAAAAGCCATTACTCCGAAAGCACCTCCGACGAAGCGAGTCTGTGCCGCCTCTGCTAAGATCCTAAGATTAAAATAAAATAAGATCCTAGCAATAAAAGCACTCTAGCCCAACCGGCACATCAGGATCGACGCCAGTAATATCCTGATTATGGCATACTGGCAATGGCAAACGTCAATGGACAGGACATGGATCACGAATAGGATGGCGACTTTGGGCTAACAGGCGTGCTGTTCTATTCCCTGAGTAAGGAAGAATGACACCGACTTGAAATAGCGAGTGGGCTAACAGCATTGTTGCCTCCGTCCCAACCAAACCCTAGCAGGTTTCCGGGTACGTTCGAAACTCGTCATCATTTGGTGGGTTGTACTAGTTTCGGTTGGAGCATTCCCGATTTACGCCGCTCCGACACCTGAACACTACTCCCCATGAAGGTTAGTGTCAACCCTTGCATGACCTCACTGCTGCTTTTTGGCAGCATGGAAAATTAAGGGATCGCTAGAGGCGACTATGTGTAGCGGCCTGGAGTTGTGACCCAATAAAATGGAGAAACAACAAGCAACTAATATAAACGAAGTAGGCACGGCGAATCCGTTCGCCAGAGGTGGGTTGGTGAGGTCACCAGCACCAATAGTAGCTGAAGTCATTCAGCAAGAGCAGGAGAAGGGATAGCCGAAGCAACATCCCACAAACGCCAAACTAGTGGCAGCGAAGAACTTGGTGGAGGAGTTCCGCAAGTTTATGGACACGAGAAGCAATGTCTATAAGGACATTAAGGAGATGGTCATCAGAATCCGGAGGCGCTACTGTTTGCCGTGAAAGCGTATGACACGACAACGCAGAGGGCGGATGCAGCTGAGCGAGCATTGGCGTCGGCTAAGGCTACTATCCTTCTAGCCCCTCCGAAACAGGATAAGGAGAGGCACATTGGAGTGGAGAACACGCCAGTTCCCATAACTCCAAAGAGTACAAGATCATCGCCAGGAGACGAAAGACTTGGCGGGTCAAAGAGGCAGACGCTCGAGGACGCTGTTACTGCCGAAGGAAAGGACACCACCCGACAGGGTGAAAGCTGCAGTACCGTTGTAGGTCGGAATGAGAAACGCGGAAAACAGCAATAAAGAAGGAGG